>NC_077227.1:532580055-532765055 GCF_027887165.1 Monodelphis domestica | reverse complement strand
ATCAAACATTCAGAGAACAGCTAACTCCAATACTATACAAACTATTTGACATAATAAGCAAAGAGGGAGTTCTACCAAACTCCTTTTATGACACAAACATGGTACTAATTCCAAAGCCAGGCAGGCCAAAAACAGAGAAAGAAAATTATAGACCAATCTCCCTAATGAATATAGATGCAAAAATCTTAAATAGGATACTAGCAAAAAGACTCCAGCAAGTGATCAGAAGGGTCATCCACCATGATCAAGTAGGATTTATACCAGGGATACAGGGCTGGTTCAATATTAGGAAAACTATCCACTTAATTGACCACATCAACAAGCAAACCAACAAGAACCACATGATTATCTCAATAGATGCAGAAAAAGCCTTTGATAAAATACAACACCCATTCTTATTAAAAACACTACAAAGCATAGGAATAGAAGGGTCGTTCCTAAAAATAATAAACAGTATATATCTAAAACCATCAACTAATATCATCTGCAATGGGGATAAACTAAATCCATTCCCATTAAGATCACGAGTGAAACAAGGATGCCCATTATCACCTCTATTATTTGACATTGTATTAGAAACACTAGCAGTAACAATTAGAGAAGAAAAAGAAATTGAAGGCATTAAAATAGGCAAGGAGGAGACCAAGTTATCACTCTTTGCAGATGACATGATGGTCTACTTAAAGAATCCTAGAGATTCAACCAAAAAGCTAATCGAAATAATCAACAACTTTAGCAAAGTTGCAGGATACAAAATAAATCCACATAAGTCATCAGCTTTTCTATATATCTCCAACACAGCTCAGCAGCAAAAACTAGAAAGAGAAATCCCATTCAAAATCACCTTAGACAAAATAAAATACCTAGGAATCTATCTCCTGAGACAAACACAGGAACTATATGAACACAACTACAAAACACTTTCCACACAACTAAAACTAGACTTGAACAATTGGCAGAACATTAACTGCTCATGGATAGGACGAGCCAATATAATAAAAATGACCATCCTACCCAAACTCATCTATCTATTCAGTGCCATACCCATGGAACTTCCAAATTTTTTTTTTACTAATTTAGAAAAAACCATAACAAAGTTCATTTGGAAGAACAAAAGATCAAGGATATCCAGGGAAATAATGAAAAAAAAATACAAAGGAGGGAGGGGTTTGCAGTCCCAGATCTCAGAGTATATTATAAAGCAGTGGTCATCAAAACAATTTGGTACTGGCTAAGAGACAGAAAGGAGGATCAGTGGAATAGACTGGGGGCAAACGACCTCAGCAAGACAGTATATGACAAACCCAAAGATCCCAGCTTTTGGGACAAAAATCCAATATTTCATAAAAACTGCTGGGAAAATTGGAGGACAGTGGGGGAAAGATTAGGTTTAGATCAACACCTCACACCCTACACCAAGATAAATTCAAAATGGGTGAATGACTTGAACATAAAGAAGGAAACTATAAGAAAATTAGGCAAACACAGAATAGCATACATGTCAGACCTTTGGGAAGGGGAAGACTTCAAAACCAAGCAAGACTTAGAAAAAGTTACAAAATGCAAAATAAATAATCTGGAATACATCAAATTAAAAAGGTTTTGTACAAACAAAACCAATGTAACCAAAATCAGAAGGGTAGCAACAAATTGGGAAACAATCTTCATAAAAACCTCTGACAAAGGTTTAATTACTCAAATTTACAAAGAACTAAATCAATTGTACAAAAAAATCAAGCCATTCTCCAATTGATAAATGGGCAAGGGACATGAACAGGCAGTTCTCAGCCAAAGAAATCAAAACTATTAATAAGCACATGAAAAAGTGCTCTACATCCCTTATAATCAGAGAGATGCAAATCAAAACAACTCTGTGGTATCACCTCACACCTAGCAGATTGACTAACATGACAGCTATGGAAAGTAATGAATGCTGGAGGGGATGTGGCAAAGTGGGGACATTAATTCATTGCTGGTGGAGTTGTGAACTGATCCAACCATTCTGGAGGGCAATTTGGAACTATGTCCAAAGGGCGCTAAAAGACTGTCTGCCCTTTGATCCAGCTATAGCACTGCTGGGTTTGTACCCCAAAGAGATAATAAAGAAAAAGACTTGTACAAGAATATTCATAGCTGCACTCTTTGTGGTGGCCAAAAATTGGAAAACGAGGGGATGCCCTTCAATTGGAGAATGGCTGAACAAATTGTGATATATGTTGGTGATGGAATACTATTGTGCTAAAAGGGATAATAAAGTGGAGGAATTCCATGGAGACTGGAACAACCTCCAGGAAGTGATGCAGAGTGAAAGGAGCAGAACCAGGAAAACATTGTTCACAGAGACTGATACATTGTGGTACAATCGAAGGTAATGGACTCCTCCATTAGTGTCAATGCAATGTCCCTGAACAATCTGCAGGGATCTAAAAAATACTATCCACAAGCAGAGGATAAACTGTGGGAGTAAAAACACCAATGAAAAGCAACTGCTTGACTACAGGGGTTGAGGGAATATGACTGAGGAGAGACTCTAAATGAACACTCTAATGCAAATACCAACAACAGGGAAATGGGTTCGAGTCAAGAACACATGTGATTACCAGTGGAATCATGCGTCGGCTATGGGAGAGGGAAAGGTGGTGGGAGGCGGGTAGGGAAGGAAAAGAAAATAATCTTTGTTTCCAGTGCATAATGTTTGGAAATGACCAAATAAAATAATGTTTAAAAAAAAAAGACAGGATTTGACCACTGCTTGGTAGGAGTAGGGAGTGAGAGTGTGAGCAGTTGAAGATGACATCTAAGTCAAAAGCCTAGGTGATTTGAGGGTAGTGGCATTCGTAACAGTGATAGGAAGGGTAGAAAGAGAGAAAGGCTGTGCAGCAGGGATTTGGGGAGGGATGGAAGATAATGAATTTGCTTTCAGAAATATTGAGTTTAGATTTCTACAGGACATCCGATTCAAGATTGTAATAGACATTTGGGACTGAAGGTCAGTAGAGAAATCAAGGCTGGAAAAGATTAGTGAATTATCAACATAAAGATGACCATTAAGTGTATGAAATCTTATGAAATCACCAAGTAAAATAATATGAAGCTAGAAAAGAAAAGGACCTGGTCCATAAGTCCTCAAATTGCTGGTGACCCTCATTGCTGCCCAGTACCATCCTGTGAATCTGGACCATGATCCTGCCCCTTGTCTTCCTGACTGATTCCAGCCATTCCTTGGCGTAGCTAAACTTTCATATGCTTCTCTCTTGGGCCTCTGATGTGATTGTGCTAACCTCTTTTATGCGCATAGACATGGTTTTCAAAAAGCTGCCCTTGCTTTATCTTATGTGAGCCTCACAGCAACCCACTGAGGTAGATGAACAAGAGAAGTGTTATTGTCCCCATTTCATAAATGTGAGATCAAAAAGTTAGGGTTCCATAGGGACAAAATGAGAAAAAAGAAAAGTCATTAAACAATAGATTCCTTACAGTGTGTTTAACAGCATCAGGAAGTATTTTCATCAGGCTAGTGTTACCACTATAATTTTGCTAATACGTCCAATGTCTTACGTCACCCTGTACCCTAATAAAGTATCATGCTCTGATTTTCAATCTTACTCTAGTATACAAGAGAAGCCCTCTTTCCAAACTCCCTACATCGCCAATACACTCAGATCAATCTGTCAGCGTTCACAATGACCAAAACCAGCATTGAGGTTACTTAAAAAAAAAAAATTAAACACCTACTATGCTCAAAGAATTTTCTTATGCCATAAGGATACAAAAAAGAAAAACAATCCTCACCTTCAAAGATTTTACTGTTGGCAATGGGATAGAAATTCAACAGATACCCAGATTAAGCAAATATATGGTCATTTGGGGGAAGGAAAGAGCCTTAGCAATTGTGTGTTTGGGAGGTAAGAAATTACCAACAGCAAGAAGAGTTCATAAGCCTCTTCTTTCAGTCCACCACATCTCAAGCTCCTGACTTTGTTAAATTGCAGGTTATAAAAGTGATGTGACTTGACCAAGGTGATACATAGAGTGACAAAGCTAAAATTAGAATCCAGATACTATGACTTTCAATTCCATATTCTTTGTATTGGTTTTTACCAGTAACCTTTTCATTTCTAGGTAGTTGGTTATGCCTAGGATTCAATACCACTCTAACCATTGAGATTTTGACACTTCAAAAATGTATGATCTCAGCAGCATGGATATTCTCTCCAGTGGTACAACTCACACTCCGTATGTATTTGCTCATCCTGTGGAATGCTTGTTTCCATAAATCCTTCATAGGAGATCAAACAAATGGGCTCAAGATCACATTCCTCTGATTTTTTTTTTAGGATGTCTTATTCTGATGTCTTGTCATGACATAGAGTTGACCCTGGGTTCTCAAGGGCGAGTTCGTCAGACTGCAAACTCAGGCACATTCCACCTAGGACAATCTTCTAGCAATAATGGACTGTCTACTTCCCAAAGATCAACCGATCCATGAAGTAAAATGTGACCTCAAATTTGAAAGACAAATTAAAGGAGAGAGGAAAGGATCTCTGGGGGGGTCTTGTTTTCCTGTAAAGAGGTTTAATTTTTATTTAAAAAAAAACCCTTACCTTACGTCTTGGAGTCAATACTGTGTATTGGCTCCAAGGCAGAAGAGAGGTAAAGGCTAGGCAATGGGGGGTCAAGTGACTTACCCAGGGTCACACAGCTGAGAAGTGTCTGAAGCCAGATTTGAACCTAGGACCTCCCATCTCTAGGACTGGCTCTCAATCCACTGAGCTACCCAGCTGCCCCCAGAGGTTTAATTTTTAAAAAAATCAAAACAAAACCTCATAGAATAAAAAGAAAGAAGCCTTGAACAATGAATTTATTACCTCCTCCTTAGCACTTGCAGATTCCAAACGCTTTTGCCACTTTTTAATAACTTCTGTTTCCTGAGAAGCCTAGAAGGAAAAATTAGTAATAATAATAAGAAGCAGAGAAAGCCTGGGTCAAAGCTATATGTTCAACAGTCCTGAAGCATAGGTAGGGACCTTTCCAATTCAGTGAGACTGGGATATGTCATTGCAAATATCTTCCCCAATACCAAGTTTAGAACATTTTACATGGTACTTAATGAATAGTTGTTGACTAACTGCTAACCTTTAAAGAGATTCTATCATCTCTGGTGCTAGAATTTGCTCCCTTGTTAGGAAATCGTCCTCATTATTGTATTCATCTTCATTTTGTGTCTAGTTCTGAATATCTCATTGTAGAAAAGGGCATTGATGAGCTGTAGGGATATCATAATCATAGTACTATCAGTTCTTAGAAGGAATCAGAGATCAATTACTATCGGTTCTTAGAAGGAATCAGAGATCATCTAATCCAAATACCTCGTTTTACATATAAAGAAACTGAGTCATAAAGTGACTTTCCCAGAATCACCCAGTTATTCTGTCTGACACAAGATTTAAACTCAGGTCCTTATGATTCTGAGCCCAGCACCCAATCCACTATGGCAGGGTGCTCTCATGGTGGTCAAGGGCTTCTAAATAATGCTATTTTAGAAGCAATTGAAGAAAGTGGAATTGCTTAATCTGGAAGAGAGAAGACAGGTAGAAATTGATAACTGTCTTTAAAAGCTATCATATGGAACATTAGACTTCTTCTGCTTATCCCCTGAGATTATATCCAGGACTCAAGGGTAGAGGTTACAGAGAAGCATATTTTGGTTTGAAAAAAAAAAGACAAATTTCCAAACAACTAGAGTTATCCTAAAGCATAAGAGTCTCCCTCAAGAAGTTCCAAGATCTTCTAATTTCCATGTCACATAGAAGGGTCAGATCTTCTGGCCTGGCCAAATGGGTTTCTGTATTTATATCCCCAGTTGGGTCCTCAGTCTGGTCAAGGACATGGTACTCTCTGAGGTGGAAATATGAGCAGCCAAGCAGAATATTAAACAAATCTCCACATTGCTTCTATTTAAAGACATGTATTCAATGAAGGAAAAACTTTAGAGAGGTTGGTTAGTTTTAGTAAACTGCTTCCCCCTGTGTCTTTTTTAGTCTTTGTTAAAGAAGAAAAGGACATATAGACACGAAGGTGTTAACAAAAATGCACATTAAAAAGTGCATCCAAAATGAGACATGAGAGAATTATAATCAGTGGTGTCCCCATGGCAAGAATGCTCATGAAGAGTCATTAGTTTCATAGGATTCAGGGTTGAAAAAGCGAAATCAAGGATCAGTAAACTAGGGCCCAAGAGCTATGTCTGGCCCATTGATTATTTCTCTGAGTTTCAAGCCAAGAATTTTTTTTTCCATTTTTTGACATAGTAAATTTTTATTTAAACTATGTAATTCATGGACCATAGGTAGCAGGTCACATTTGGTCCAAAGGCTATAGTTTGTAGGCTCCCTGCTCTAAATAGATTGTTTAGTCCAATTCCCTTATTTTCCAGATAAAGGAATTAAGGTTTGCAGTAGGAGGTACTTATCCAAGGTCACACAGCTGGTAATTGACAAAGCCAGGACAAAATCTAACCCTATTGACTCCAAATTCAGTTTCCTTATCATGATGTCAAAATTCTTCTTCTTCAAGGATGAACCATTCACATTTATCACCCTTTATCACACTGACTCAAAAAGTGAGAGTTGAGGATGCAAAAGAAAGCAAACAGCCATTGAGCAGATGATTTCTTGTTGCAGGGGGTGGAAGGGCAGAGGAGGTGGGGTTGTTATTTTAGTTGTGGTGAGACTTGTGATTTCACTGCTATAGGAAACTCATGTTTTGTCTACTGAAGCCCACTGTAGCCACTTTGGGACTCGGAGTTTTAGGCATTGGCCCCAGATGTTGAAATATATTGTAGAAATATCTCAGCATTCTTTCCAGGGGAATTAAGGACAAGACCTTTGATTTCATTATTATAAGGAATTCCCAAGAGTGGTAACTCCTTCTTACAAGGGCAGGAGAGCACATTCTATGCAACATGGAGTCTTCGAGAGTAAAGCAGTTAATGAGCACATATTAAACTGGTACAGTGGACAGAGCACCAGGCTTGGAATCAGGAAGATCTGACCTCAGATCTAGCCTCAGAGACTTACTAGCTCTGTGACCCTGGGCAAGTCACTTAACTCCTGCTTGCCTCATTTCCTCATCTACAAAATGGGAATACACTAGATAGGAAAATTGCAAACCATTCTGGTATCCTTTCCAAGAAAGGACAGAAATCCATGGGGTCACATAGTCAGTCGTGACAACAACAACAACAAATGTGCTAGGTACACTATGCTGAGAATTGAGTATAAATAGAAAAGCAAAAGATAGTTTCTACCCTGCAAGAGATCAGAATCCAAGGAGAGAGACAACATGCAAAAAAATTACGTACAAAGAAGGTATATATAGGATAAGATGGGAATAATCAATGGAAAGAAAGAACTATAATTAAGAGGAATTCTGAATTTGAAAAACTTCCTGTAGGAAGTAGAATCTCAACTGGAACTTGAATGAAGTATAAAGACTCCTATACAAAAATGAGTCTCTCGACAAACCTTAAAATCTGTCCTTTAATTTGATTGGAAGAGGTCATTGGCATTGGCTGGATGAAAAGTAGTCACATCTCTGCTTACCTTTAAAAAGCTATCCTACCCAAATCCACAGTCTGTCTAGGAAGTTAAAGAAGAAACCAATTCAAGAAAGGGAATCAGTGTTCATCTATAGAGAGGGGGAGAAAAGAAAAAAAAAATTCTCTCTCTTCCCCACTCCCAGCTTGGTCATAAATGGCACTCTACACCAGATTTTACTACTTACCCAGTAGGAGGCACCACATCCAGGAGGCAGTTGCGAACCATTCTAAGAGCTGGGCAGTTTGAGGCAGTGAGCAAAGATGTGTTCTCCTGATAGGAATGGAAACAGAAAGGCACCATTCAAAGCAGGAAGCCAATTGGAAGATTCACTGTCAACAGAGAAATTAACTGATTAGTAATTTGAGAGACAATCGAACCTTTGGTGGTCAAGAGTTAAACCGCAGAGAGGAGCAGACCCAGGGAGGCCTGCTTGGCAGAGGTGTTGCATCTGGATGATGATTGGGAGCATCGTGAGGGCTACATGAAGCAAGAAAGGACTTTGAGATTCTGGTGTACTTACTGGAAATATGAGGTGATCTGGCTACATGTGTCCCCCACATTATATACTCACCATTAGGTTTGTGCCCACTCACCCTAAATATATTTGTGAATGATTGCATTCTCAGTTTTTTGGATGAATGTTTTTGTAGCTACTCTTCTTACGTTACCATTTGGTAAAAATCTACTTTGAATTAAATGTATCTACTAGCTGACTATTAAAGGTCAGCTCATCTGTAGGTATTTTTGAGCTCTACTTAGAGAAATGTAGACCCACTGAGTAACTTGAAAGCTGTGAAGGTAGCTGTCCACTTGGCGAACTCCAATCTATAAACCTCTAAATGCCTAGCAGGGAAGGAATCCTAGAGAAGGTGCTACTATAGAATAAGTTTAGTTTGGGGCATTTGGCATGTGAAATTTCAGGTAGAAATGATCAGGTGACAGTCAGTACTAGAGATCTAGATTTGGGATTCATCTCCAAATCCAAAGAGTTCCTAGTTGAAGTCATAACAGAAAGTTAAACCACCAAGAAGGAATAATTAGAGAGTAAAGACAAGAGGGTACAAGGAGACACTCTTGAGAACAACTCTGCTTGTGAGAATAGTCTATATTAATGGTTAAGAAATACAATGAGCCAGGGGAGGAATAGTTCAAGAAATATAAGAAAAGTCAGGATATTATGATATCTTCAAAATAAAGGGAGGAGAAATTATTCAGAAAAACATGAGCAACAATGGCAAAGAGGTCAAGGAGTATAGGAACACAAACATGACCACTGGATCTAATCATGAAAAAAGAGGTTTCAGTAGAGAAGTGGGGCTGGGGGTGGGGGGTGGGGGGAAGCCAGATTGCAAGGTTTTGAGGAGAGCAAGTGAGGAAGAAATGAGGTTAAGGGTGGAAAAAGTTTTGCATATAGAAAACTTTTTCCGAGAGACATAGAAAGCTAGAAAGTAGGTATTTTTAGGATTAAGAAGACCTGAACATATTCTTAAGTAGATGGGAAGAAGCCAGTAGAAAGGGAAGAGTTTGAAATATGCATGAGAGAGAAGACAATTATCAGAACAAGGTGCTAAAGAAGGCAAGAGGGAATAATGGGATTGAGGACACAAGTAGAGAAAGTGTTAATCTTATCGAGCAGTAAAAATACTTTTTTCAGGAAAAATACAGAAACAAAAGAGAATGAGTGATGATGGGATAAATTCTGGAGTTTAAGAGGGGACTGGCAGAGCTCACCTAGGAGAGTTTCCATTTCTCAGTGAAGTAGAAAGCTGAGTCATCTGCTATAAATGTATGTGAGGGTGAGGAGGGTGGGGCTTGAAGAGAAAAAATAGTTCAGATTCACAGCATTCTAGAGGTAGAAATAATCTTAGACATCATCTAGTTGAAAACCTTCATTTGTCAACTAAGGAAACTAAGTCTCAGAGAACCTGAGTAAGTTGCATATAGTCTCACAAGTTGTGGGGCAGTTAGGTGGCACAATGTATAGCAGCATTGGTGAACTTTTTCAAGATTGAGTGTCCAAACTGCAACTTAAAGCTATCTGTGATATTACCCCCTACCCCCTGCCTCCCATTACCACAGACAGCAGAGGGAAGAAGTGCTTGCATTGGGCTGCTGGGAAGAGAGGTGGGGCATTTGAAAAATGTTCTTGGGTGCTGTGGAGAGGGGGAAAGGACCAGTCCCCTCTGGCATGCTAGGGCACATGTGCCATACCTTTGCCAACATGGTTGTATAGAGTACTGGGCCTGGAGTCAAGAAGAACTGAAGTCAAATCTAACCCCAGATATTTACTAGCTGTGTGACCCTGGACAAGTCACTTAACCCTGTTTACTCTTCCAGCTTACTTGGCAGATGAGGAAAGTGGGGCAAATGGTAAGCCAATTCAGTATCTTGACCAAGAAAACTCCAAAGGAGGTCATACAGAGTCAGACATGACTAAGACAAATGAACATTTGACCATTGGTCCTCTGACTCTAAAAATCTGTGTTCAACCTACTCCACTCAACTGCATTGCTACTAAGCATGTAACATGGAGTCAACATAGGCAGAGAGGCAGCCATGGATAGGCAGTAGACCTGTATTCAAGTCCTGCTTCTGACACATTCTGTATGTCTTAACAGTTTAGGTGCCTCAAACAAAAAAAACATATCAATTGTAATGCTAGTGTTGGACAGCTTCAGTAGATGAAAGAAATTAAACCATTGTTCATTTTTCAATCGTGTCTGATTCTTCATGACCTGCTTTGGGGTTTATTTTTTATCAAAGATACTAAATTGGTTTGCCATTTCCATTTCCAGTTCACTTTACAGATGGTGAATCTGAGGCAAATGGGCTTAAATCACTTGTCCAGGGTCAAATATCTAATAAGTATCTAAGGTCAGATTTGAATTCAGCTCTTCTGACTTTATAGATTGGTCAAAAAGTCAAGTAAAATATTTCAAAATATCTGTACATTTGCCCCATAATTTAAAGGGGGCAATATTAAATCAGCTTGATTTCATGACATCCTCCGTCAAATTTCAGCAGCCATGTAATAAGAATGGAAAAAGTTAATTAAGTTTTATTCTCATTTGTAAAATAGCCACTCCATCGAAGTGGGAGCAGGAAAAATTTTGTGTCTATCCTGCATGTGGCAAAAAGGATACCCTCTTGCACTTGGCAAGAAATCAAGTTTATTAAAAGTTGCAGAAAAATAGAATTTGCTTTCTTAGAGGAGCTATATTCTGAGTGGGGCCATCTGTTATGTTAGTTGTCTTGTTCATTTAGTGCTGGAGGGAGGAGGTCCAGCTCTGCCTTTTGTCTGTCGTCCAATGAAGACTGGCACAAAAAGAAGGCTATGGGAAACACCAGACATTGTTTTTTCCTAGTTTTCTTCATCCCATTTCCACACATCTGCTGTTCTCCATCTTCTGTCACATTCCCTGGGCCATTGCAGTGGATTCCTCCCTTGGGGAATGTGAAGGAGGCCCATTTTGACTGTGAAAGTCAAGACTTTTCCCAGAGTCCTCTGAGTAAAGAAAAGACTATAAAGTCTTTTATTTTACCTTACAGTCTATAGTGGACAGAATGCTGAAATTGGAGTCAAGAAGACATGGGTTCAAATTACACCTCACTCCATGTAAGTTCTTCGAACTTCTAGCTTCTCATCTATAAAATTAAAAGGTCAGGCTAGATGATCTCTGCAACCTCTTCTATTTCTAAATATATAATTTCTTAGCTCTTAGTATTTTGATTATTTTAAGGGAAGAACAGAGCCCTAGAGCCTGAGACCTTTCTCCAGTCCATCAGAATCATATAATTTTTGAACAGGAAGGATCTAATCCAACTTCTTCATTTAACATTAAGGGAAGTTGAGATTCAAAGAGAGGAAAGAAAATATCTATGGTTATGCAGTGAATCAAAATGGCAAAGTTAAGATTGGAATGTAGGTACCCTAACCTCTAGTTACCTGTTCCTTTCTTGAATATCTTTGTCAGGATTCCAATAGTTTGTGTTTTGTATCATTCAATGGTATTTGGTTTGATTTCTTGACACCTCTGCACCCAGAAGTGCTGCAGGGTATGTGTTTATTTTTAAAATGTAAATTAGCATTCATTTTGCAATGAATAGTTCTGTAAAATTTCACAGTTCCTCAGGAGATAACTGGAGTCACCCTGGGGTGCTATAAAACTAGAATTAGCAGTTGCCAAGCTTATATTCCCAGGATGTACTGGAAGAATCAAACTCAACATCCCACCAGGTCTCCCTAAATATATCCTCATGGGGATAGAAAGTATTTTTCATAACTCTGGAAGAGATTAGGATCAGAGCCAAACTCAAGATACATGGCTCCCAAACAGGAATCAAACCATACATCTTCATGTACATAATAGTTGATGTTCCTTTTTTTTTTTCCTTCTCCTAAGGCCACTTCCCAGACCTTCTTCTGCCAATAAGTAAAAATACAAGAAACTATTTTGGTTACATAATAATGTCTGTTACAAGGCATAAATCAGGACTTGGGTTGCTCATCTGTCCTTGGTGTCCAACTCTCACTCAACTCTCACCTGAGATTGTCAAAAGCTATAGCATGTGCAGCAGCCTCAGCCCAGTAAAATCATAAACCAGGTCGAGGGTAACCAACAAACCTGTCCAGGTGTTAGGGCGAGGGAGGTCTAACCCAAGCATATGAAGACTTGCCTCAGTGGAATAGGCAGATGAGAACTATTCGTTGCAATTGCCCTCATGAGGGCAGCTGATATAGGTGCTGTAAAGTGCTTAGAGCTCAGTCAGATATTTAAAATGCCAAGATCATTGACTGTATCCTGGGCCATCTCTAGTCAATCAGACTTTTATCTTGCCACTGGACTTCAATGACTTTGGAAAAGAGAGTGAGGCTCATGGTTTTGTGGAATTCTGCCTCAGTTAAATTCAATTCACGAATCAAGCAACTCAAGTCAAGATATCACTCTATGAAGTCACTGGTTATCTTTGAAAGTCAACAATGGACAATATTTGAGAATAGAGGAGTTTGGGTGGGGTGGTCAATTCTAATGTACCAGAAGTACTTGATACATGTTTATTGAATGAATGAGTAATTGGAGCTCTAAAAACAAGCCCTAATCAAGAGCAACAGTGTGTTACTCTCTTCACAGAGGCTCCAATGCATTTGTTTTCTTCTAGTTAATAGAAACACCTGATCATAGTTTTAGTGTAGATAAAGACCTTGAATGCCTTCTAGTCCATAAAGAGGATGTAATTTGTTCATAGTCACAAAAGTAGCCAGCAACAGAACTGAAATTTGAACCATGTCTAAAGGCATCCAACATTTTTGCTGACATACATAACGATCAAAAATCCTTATTCAAATTGGCTACATTAATTTTGTTTTTATAATAGTGAAGCCCCACTAAATTCTCCCACTAGTATAAACAGGAGGACAGGGAGATGTGTTGCCTTAACTACTTCCCTTTTTTAGCAAAGCACTGTCTACACAACTCGGACTGCTCCCTTACCCAGTCCATTGGATTCTCCCAAGGAAATCATGGCTCTCAACTCCTTCTCATGGTCCCTTTCCTCCAACTTGTGTATACAACACCTGATATTATGCTTACTTCTGAGGACTAATAGCACATGTTTTGTTTTGTTTTTCCAGAACTGGATCATCATGGAGACCAGTAGCAAAGGCTATATATCACATTAGCTGCCCTCTATCTCTTCAGAGTAAATTCATCTTTACACTTCTCTACTCCCTGTCTTCCTCTGCCCTCATTTTCCATCCTGCCATCTGAAACCTGCTTCATTCTTATCAAATTCCTCTTTATTTTAGAACACCTTCTTCTCTGTTCTTTCCATTTTCTGCTTCTCAATGAAACTCAACTTCCTCCGCAAGTTTTTATATTTCTAATCACACTCTCCAAGGGTTATTACTATACCTACTCACACTGAGCAAAGAGGAGCAGTTGTCATAATCTGTGTTTTACCCAGGCAACGTTAGGCCCTCTCTTGACCACCATCACTCAGCAACTTCCTTACCCCACCTTTAAAAAAAAAAAAAACCACTCCATCTTGGGGGAAACAGGTCCTTGTTATCTATGAACCTTCTACCCAGTCCCTCACCTTCTCAATAAGCTGAATATCTAGTTTATAATCTTCTTCTCTACCCCTTCAAATACATTGGTTTCTTCAATTCCCATAATCCCTTTCTTCAATCAATCAACAAAGATTAAGTGCTTATTATGTGACCTGGATTATACTAGGTTCTCATGATACAAAAAGAGGAAAAAGACAATCTTTTCCCTCAAAGAGCTTATAATCGAATGAGATAACATGCAAACAAGTATATACAAAGCAAGGTATATCCATAATAAAAGAGAAATAATAACAAGGAAAGCACCAGAATTTAGTAGGGTCAGGTAAATCTTTCAGTAAAAGATGAGATTTTAGTTGGGACTTAAAAGAAACTAAGGAGATCAGTAGGTAGAGCAGAGGAGAGAGATCTTTCTAGGCATGAGTCTGCCATAGAAAATGCCTGGAAAGAAGATACTTAACACTTAGTCACTAAGTAAGAGAGTTCACAAGTCACTAAGTGTTAAGTAGGGGTACTTTTAGTTCTTGATTGATTAACTCAGAATAGCCAAAGGGAAGAGTCAAGAGACTAGAGCCTGTGGAACAAAAAATACACATGGCGGGGGGGGGGAATAAGATATATCTCAACTTTGCATAGGAGTGGTCACCCCTTAGAAAACATTATCCACCTATCCACAAATTCCTTACAGCAAGAAAATTGCCACCAATCCCAGAATTCTCATTTACACCTCTGCTGAATGAATCAGAATGGCATAGAATTGGCCCTTGATTTTCAAAGTTAGTCCAGTATAACCCAATTTCCTGTAGTCCTATCAAGCAGTAAAGGCTTTCAAATGGGGGAGAAAGAATGTCATAGTGGAAAGAATCCTGGCTCTGGAGAGAAATGGTTTCAGTTCAGATCCCAGAATCGATGCTAACTACTGAGGTCACCTAGGTCAAGTGACTTGATCTCCTTGGGTCTCAGTTTCCTCATCTATAAAATGAAGAGGTTAGACTGGAGTATATGTCTCTTATCTGAGAATTAGAGCAGCTAAATTGAGGAACTCTATCAAGTTGGCTGCAGGGGGAAAATATTTCAGCTAAAAGAATTCTTGAAGACAGTCACAGAGGGACTGCAATATGCAAGAATGGAGGGAGTAACTACACTGACAAAATAACTACTCCCTAAAGGATAAAGCATAATATTACAATGGTGAAGAATGACCTGTTAGCAATTCAAAAATGGCAGCAGTACAAAAGCAATCCACAACTTTTGAGCAACTCTTTTCATACAAAAGTGCCCTATTATAGGCCTAGCTCTAGTCAATGACTGATTTTCATCAAGTTAATGAGAATGCTGGTAATTTAGCAGACTGAACTATTCTTCTGCACTGCAGGGTCTATATTCAGCTAGGACACATCTCAATTGTGTCCCCAGGTTCCCATTATTAATGATATCTCAGCTTTGATTTTGGCAGTTTCATGAAAGAGAAATGTGCTTTCACAGATATTGAGAAATCCAAACATTGACCAAAGAGCCAGAAATGCTAGGTGGTGGAACATTACTGACCTACATGGTACACTGGAAGGAACATTGGACATGGAGTCAGACAAGTCCTGGGTTAAAATCCCATCTCTGACCTTTGGGGTAATAGATTATTAATATCTATGTACTGTAAGGATTAAATTAGGAGTTTGACAAAATAAGAAAGCAGCTTTTAAAATTTTTATTAAAATAGAGATAGAAAAGAATATAGTAAAGGAGGGAAATATAGGAAAGAGGTAGAGAAAGGAAATTTCCTAATGTCTATACTAATTATCCTATAACTACTGATAACTATCTATATCTACTATCTAAAACTGCCTATATCTACCTATAACTGGCTATAATTACTGCTAATAAACAACCACCCCACAAAGTTCCAACCCAATCCATCCCAATCAAAACCAACCTAATTAGTGTTTAATCCAACCCCAATTAGGTCTGTCAATGAAGACCAACCACCTCCCAAAAAAGTTCAAGATAGAAAAAAACCTAATAGCTCAAACCAAAAGTCCCAAACCCCCAAACCAAAAAAAGTCCTTTAAAGGCTAAAGCCAAAAATCCTTTAAAGGCTAACACCAAAAGCCCTCTAAAGGCTAAAGCCCAAAAGCCCTACCAGTAATCCCAGGTTCGCCTTTTATATTCCAGCAACTAAGCGCCAACCACCAACCCAACATACTCCCAGCAGCCAACTTCCCCGCAATTGTCAGCACCTAACTGTCAGCAACTGACATACCAACCAACTGATGTTGACCCCTTTTATACCCTTTTTCTACCTCACTTCCTATCTCAATTGTTTCTCCTTCCTGTCACTGTGGGCTGGTTAATCCCTATGTATCTCTATGGTAAGAGGACCTCCAGGCCTCCCATTAACTTAAAAAAAGGAATGAAGAATTCTCTTTTACAGGAGAAAGGACAAATCCAAACCTTTCATTTTACAGAAGGGAAAACTGAGGTCCAGAGGGGTTGTGACTTCCTTATTTTTGTTAAAGGTACTACTATTCTAAAAGTCACTAAGTTTCCCAATCTTGACATTACCCTTCACTCTTCATTTTCCCTTGCAACCTCATAACCAATCAGTTGTCAAATTCTATCATATCTAGATCATAAAGCCTAATGTACCTATCTCATAGGGTTTTTCTGATATTTAAGTGAGATGACCAAAAAAGCATTTTTTAAATACGTACCATGTGCTAGGTATTATGTATATATAATAAGTAACAAATCTTAATCTGTTATTTGAATGTTAGCTATTATTATTATTATTTCTAGTCAAAATATACTAATTAGGGGAAACTATTTTCTGCTAAACCAGAGGTCCCCAAACTACAGCCCATGGGCCACATATGGCCCCCCTCCAGAGGCCATTTATCTGGCCCCCACCACACTTCTGGAAGGGACACCTCTTTCATTAGTGGTCAGTGAGAGGATCACTGTATATGGCGGCACCTCAAAGTGAGGCATCGCTCATGTACATTACTATTTCTGGTGACATAATCCTTTGCGTGGCGCCTTGTTCTGAAAGTAACTGAAGGAGAACGAGGCACTGTGAAAAGGATTATGTGGCTGCACAATGGAAGACATCAGCATGGTGAGTGGTGATCTGGGGGAGGGGATTCCTTACTGTGTGTACTGCTGCCCAGTATAGTGGTGGCGGTGATGGGCCTGTGCAAGGTGTCACAGGCCCATCACAGCCAGTGCTGCAGCCTCTGCTATCCCAGACAGCGGTATACAGATTTGTTCATAGATGTTTTTATAGTCTGGCCCTCCAACAGTCTGAGGGACAGTGAACTGGCCACCTATGTAAAAAGTTTGGGGACCCCTGTAAAAGAGACTTGCACCTCAGGGTGACAGCTGAAAGGCAAACATTGCAAATCATTCTACCTTCTTTTCTCTCCCTCCTCTTATTTTCCTTGGTTGTTGTTCACCCTGTCCCCATTCTCACCTCCCATACTTACAGCCCCCCCATAAATACAGTGCTCCCTACTTGGCCCCATCTCACCATCTTAGCTTTTTAAACTCTGGAAGATGTATTCTCCCCAGTCAGACTCATAGGTCCCATGGAGGCCCTGAGTGAAATGATTCCTAAATCCTCATCCCTGTGGAACTGAAGAATTTGCTGAACCCATTTTCTCAAAAAAATGGTTTCTAAAATAGCCACCCTCTAGCCACTGTGCTTCTTTCTCATTCATATCAAACCATGAGTCATTTCCAATTCCCTTGCCTCCTTCTGAAAAATGAAGAATTTGGATTAGATAAGTGGTTTCCAAACTTTTCCAGGATGTTGACCCATTCTTGACAAAAAAATGTACAGACTCCCCCACATTCTATTAGGATCATAGAGCTAGAGCAGGCATCAGAGATCATCGAGTTTAACCCTTCATCTTACTGTCAAAGAAAATGAAGCCTAGAAAGTGGGCTTTAAGTGACTTCTTTACAAAAATAGCAAGTATTATAGGTAGGATTTGAATCTATGTCTCCAGAACACCATGAACTGCATGCTTTCTCTACTATTCTACACCCCTAGCTATATACTTCTGAATAAAAAAAAGTGACAAAAAACTATGATGGATGACAAAAACTACATGAAGTCAATAATACTTTTAAGTGAATTTCATTTTATTAATCATAACATCTATATAAATATGAAAATAATAATACATGTATTTTCAGACATGGCAGTAATTGTCTATAAAAGTATGCTTGCTTATTTATTTCATTGAGACATTTAATAAGATGGACTCATGCAATAGCTCCTTGTAATACTCACCCACTTGCCCTCAATATTCCATAGTTAGGAACCACTGAATTAAATGATCTCTACGTTTCTTCTGACCCCAAAACTTTGTGATTCTAACCTAGTGGAGAGGTTTCTGTCTAGGCACAGATCTTTATTTTGTGGTGAAGTTAATAATCTCCAGTTGCTCCTTTGCCCCTATTCTTCTTCTTAACCTCCATGATCTCATACCTTTCTCCTGAGCTCCCTTTTGTAAAATGATAATTGGTCTGATTTTCTTAACAAACATAAGAGATTCTTAGGAATTCCTCAGAGTGGCAATGCCCCAGAATCTTGGTGATCTCATCATTTCTCCTAGGAATAATGATTCTAAGCAAAGGAATCCCAGATCTATATATCCAAGGCCAGGCTCTCTCCTGAGCTTCAGGCCTGTAACAACTCACTGCCTACTGCATATTTCAAACTAGATGTTCCAAGGCCATCTCAGTGTCGATGTGTCCTAAATAGACATCTTTTTTTTTTTTTGGACAAATCTTCTCTTCTGAATTTTCCTATTTCTGTCAGTGGTACCACTAGCCTTACAGTCACTCAAGCTTACAAGCTCCATGTTATCCTTGACTCCTTAGCCCACGTACCTATTCATTTGACAGATCTTGTTATTTCTATCTCTACCATATCTCTTGTATTTTCTCTCTTCTCATATGGCCACATCCCAATTTTGACCCTCATTAACTCTCAGCTCAACTAGTTCAATAGCCTAATTGGTAGATATTCCTCAAGTTTCAGCCCTCTCTATTATGCTCTTCATACAGCTGTTAAAGTGTTTTTTCTTAAAGCACAAGGCTGACTCAATCACTCCCTTATTCAATAAATTCTCATGGCTTATTGCTTTTAGGAGCAAATATAAACTCTTCTGTTTGGCATTTAAATCCCTGCATACTATGAATATAGGCTAATTTTCTAGCTTTATTACATACTACTCTCCTTCATACACTCTAGCAAAACTGACCACCTTACTGTTTCTTATAAACAATACTCCATCTCCTTTTGCACTGCTTGTCTGCCAAATCTGAAATGGATTTCCTTTTTACTTTTGCCTCTTAAAATCTCTTGTTTCCTTTAAAACCCAATCAAGCACCGCCATCTGTGTAAAGCCTTTACTGATCCCCCTCAGCTGCCTGGATCCTGATCCTCCAAATTACCTCCTATTTATTTTGTAAATACTTTATCTATGAAACACATACCCATATTTATATATGCACCCATGTATGTATACGTGTGTATATACTTGCATGTGTGCATATATATGCCTCTCCGAACAGAAGGTAAATTGTTTGAGATTAAGACCCATTTCAATATCGGTACATGTATCCCCAGCACAGTATCTAATATGTAGTGATGCTTAATAAATCATACTTGCTGATTATTTGATTGATTTGCAAGTCTTTTTCACCAGAGCCATCACTAGGAACTTTTGCACCCAGGCCAAGTGCCATAAGCCATGACCAGATGAAATGAGAAGAAGCATATCCTTAATTGAGGAGGCTGTGGGCAAGCAGAGGACAGGGACCCTGGAATACTGGCCAATACCGCAGAGACCACCAGATGGGAGAATAGACTCGAGGGGAGCTCATCTCAGCCTACCATCTGGTAGCTTCCTCTTTTAACTAATTATTCTTGCAAAGCTGCTGAAGGACAAGCAGTGCCATCGGCACCCTCTAAATTTGGCACCCCGAGGCAAAGTCGTGCCCTAGCTCTGGCTCTGCTCTTCCTTGTTTCATTTTCTTCTCTCATACTATGACTCTGAGCTCAGTTTTTACCTTTACCCCGATGATCCTTAAATATATCATTCCACAATACTCTTGACTCCTCTGGGCTAAGATCAATGACTCTGATATTACATCTGTTGAAAGAAAGCAACTAATATACTATTTCCTGGTAAAAATAGGTCTGCTGAATTACCCTATATTTTACCCTGACCTTCAACAGGTGAGGCTGCTAACAGTTTGGTCTCATTACATTCACAACTGACAACTCCTGAATTTGAAAGGATTCCCAAACAATATCCTAGCCCCAATTCAAGAAGAGGGGAAGTAGGCGGCTCTGACCCCTTGTTTCTATTCTCGAAGTCTCAAAAACCTTCAGTGGCTCCTTACTATCACAACAGTAAAGCTTAAAGTCCTTCACTGATCACTGAAAGACTTTAATTTTATATTTTGGTGGTTTGGTCATTTTTCAGTCATGTCTGAATCTTTGACTCCCTTTGGAGTTTTCTTGGTAAAGATACTGGATGGGTTTGCCATTTCCTTCTCCAGTTCATTTTATTGAAGAAACTGAGGCAAATAAGGTTAAGTGGCTAGTCCCGGGTCACAGCAAGTAAGTGTCAGAGGCAGGGTATTCAGGAAGATGAGTCTTCTGACTCCAAGTTCAATGCCCTATCCACTACACCACCTAACTACCCGCATCTAGTTTAATCTAGCACTATTCTATATTACAATTCAGTTTATCAAATTTTCACTGTGTTTAGTTTCTTCAAGATATTATGATAGACACTAGAGTTATAGTCTTAGCCAACTTGACCTCATATAATTTGGTAGGTAGTCTAGAAAAACCTGAACAATTACTCATATGGCCTAGTGGATAAAGAACCAATTTCAAAATCAGGAAGACCTGAGATCTAGTCCTGCCTCTGACACATACAAGCTGGGGCCCTGGGCAAGTTATTTAATTCTGAAGACTGTGCCAGCAGTCAACTCCAGTACATCCAACCAAGTTGGAAAAAGCTTCAAGAATGGATCTAGAAACATGCTAAGTAGTTATTGCCCAAGGGGCAGCCTAGCCAAGTTCAGAGGTGCTCATACTTATATTCTTTTTGGACTAAACTTGAAATTTCAAATGTTTTAAAGAAATTCTATCATGGAAACCCCCTCGACTGTGGCTTCACCTTCTCTACTGGTTATAATCTTAGTGACTTGTCTGGGACATCAAGAGATTAAATACCTTGCCTGGGGTCACTTTATGTCATGAGGAGGTATAATGTTAGATCCTGGAAGCAAATACTGAACAGCACCCCAAAATGAAATTGATTATATACTAAGGGAAAACAGCTGGATAGTGTTTAAGAAGCATTTATGTGTCAGCTGTCTAGGAATAGGCAGACCACCAGGTTGTTAGATCAAAAGCCAAAACTGATAGCAGATCTACCAACTGGTCTATAAGTGCTTTTTCAGTGCCCTTCTATGTGTTAAGCACTGCTCCAAGAGCTAAGGAAATAAAGACAAAAGTGAACCTGTCCCTGCTCTCAAGAAGCTTAATCATAATGAATTGTAAAGGAAAATGATTTCCTACTCCTTAAATGTAATAGAAAACAGCATATGCATCAATAAAAATGCACATAATTTATACAAAGTAGATACAAGGCAACCTGAAGAAGGGTGGTTGGAGGGAGAGAAAATATCTGGTAGCTGCAGAGCCCAGGAAAGGCATTTTCCAAAACTGACATTTAAGCTGTCTTGGAGAAAGCCATAGATTCCAAAAGAAAAGATAAAAGACAAGAATATACATGACAAGCAATTACAATAGATGCAACTTGACTTATTCTAACAAGCTATTGACACAGAAAAATGAGAAGCATGTACAGGAAAGGGTATCAGTATGGACTCTAGACAATTCCCACAGAAGCTTAATCATAGCAGCTAGGTCATCGATTGGCAGCAGAGCACAGAATCAGATTCAGCCAGAAAGCATCTCATGGATTCATTTTGTGGCTTTGTCCCTTCCTGTCTGTGTGATCTTGAACAAATCACTTAGCATTTCTTCAATAAAGTTTCCTCATCAATAAAATGAGGAAATTGGGCTAGATGACCTCTATAATAGAACAAGGCTGCCCTAGAGACTTAATTGGCTCGAATTTCCTGTAGGGTTTGGAAAGACAGACCCCCTTTTTGGAATTCTACAATGATGGGCAGCAGCTGAATGACAGTTGAGGACAGCAAAGGATTATGGGAGAGAACTGTTGGCTGAGGAAGAATACTCCTTCTTTTTTTACATTCCCCAACATGACTTCCTGGCCATAGAGAAACATAAGAACTCAGCCATGTAGAACCTGGACAGACAGATCTGGTGAGTGCCTAGGACTGTTTGAGTCTTTGTACCCTAATGATCCTACTGAACGGATGAGGCTCGGAAACTGGGGACAGGGGCAGACATACAGAGAAGCTAAGTGCCCTGGTATCCTTGTATAACTCCTTTATTAAATGCTCAATAACATGAAAGTGTCTCATTTCATCCTAAGAAAGCAATGATGTTTAGCACTGCTGGGTCTGTACCCCAAAGAGATAATGGACACAAAGACTTGTACAAAAATATTCATAGCTGCGCTCTTTGTGGTGGCCCAAAACTGGAAAATGAGGGGATGCCCATCAATTGGGGAATGGCTGAACAAACTGTGGTATATGTTGGTGATGGAGTACTATTGTGCTAAAAGGAATAATAAAGTGGAGAAGTTCCATGGAGACTGGAACAACCTCCAGGAAGTGATGCAGAGCGAGAGGAGCAGAACCAGGAGAACATTGTACACAGAGACTAATACACTGTGGTATAATCGAACGTAATGGACTTCTCCATTAGTGGCGGTGTAATGTCCCTGAACAACTTGCAGGGACCCAGGAGAAAAAAACACCATTCATAAGCAAAGGATAAACTATGGGAGTGGAAACACCGAGAAAAAGCAACTGCCTGAATACAGAGGTTGAGGGGACATGACAGAGGATAGACTCTAAATGAACACTCTAATGCAAATACTATCAACAAAGCAATGGGTTCAAATCAAGAAAACATCTAATGCCCAGTGGACTTACGCGTCGGCTATGGGGGGTGGGGGGGGGGGAGGAAAAGAAAATGATCTATGTCTTTAACGAATAATGCTTGGAAATGATCAAATAAAATATATTAAAAAAAAAAAGAAAATTAAAAAAAAATAAAAATAAAAAAAAATAAAAAAATAAAATAAAATAAAAAAATAAATAAATAAAAAAAAAGAAAGCAATGATGTTAAAGCCTCACTTCCAGCAACTTCTATGATCATTCCTGCTCTAAATCAATTATCCTATTATTTGCTATTAAACTTTCTTTACTTATACCACAGAGCGAGGTAGGGAAACTAGGAGTCAAAAAAGAATCTAGTAGTACCCTCAATAGGACAGTTAAGTGGTACAGTGGAAGGCCTGAGGTCAAATCCAGTCTCAGGTCCTTACTGGCTGTGTGATCCTGGGCAAGTCACAGTCTGGTTTGCCTCAGTTTCCTCATTTGTCAAATGAGCTAGAGAAAGAAATGGCAAAATACTCCAGCATTTTGCCAAGAAAACCCCAAACTGGGTCACAAAGAAGTGGACCTGACTGAAAAGACATAGCAAAAGTGTTCTTAACAGAAGTAGTTAAGTTAGACATATGCAATTTGGAAGTAATTTAGTCATATGCAATATTTTTTTTGTATTGTAGTCACTTTTGTGCCCCTAATGTTATAAGGAATCTCATAATTTCACTCTCTCTTGTTAGGAGCAAAAGCCTTATGTTAGAGGAAGATTTTTAATTTGTATGCTCTCCCCTTAAGAGGCAGCTACAGACAGCTCTTGCCCTCTGTCTCTGGAGAGCCAGTTGGATCTCCATCTCTTTAAGAGACAGACTATAAAAAAGCAAAAGATTCGGGTAAGGAAACTAACTCCATTTTCTCTGGCCTCTCAGAGAACAGTAGTTCTGAGGTGGCTGTTTGAGTTTCTCTCTCCGTTGAGAAGATCTGACAGTTAACTGTTGATAGGTTGAATTTAGACACAGAGTAGAGAAGAAGTCTATCTCTTATGTGTTTTCTCCTTAGCACTTTGAGGGAGAAGTGATTGACTCGAAGAGCCTTTCTCCTCAGAACTTGAGGATGCAAGAGGACTGTCTGTCTGTGTCACTGTGACACGCAGTTTCATCACTGACAGTTTGAGTTTCTGATACTTGATTAATGAAGTTGGAGAATAATTTATTAATTATCATAGTTTAACTAGATAGAGAATATTATTTTAGATTAGTGAAAGTAGGTTTAGGTAGTCAGGCAAGAAGAAACTGAAGAGAAAGCAGTTAGATTTTAGGATTTTCTTAGGGTTTTAATTAGGCATAGTTATAAGAAATTCTCCTATTTCCTATCTCCTATCTCCTATTCCCTACTCTTCTCCAAATAAACAAATGTTCATGGTGTACAAAACTGATCTATGCAACTTTCACCAACCTCCAATCAATATTTAGCAACCCCTGACAACTTTTATCAAACTCTAAGGAATACCTTTTATCTACAACACGAATAGATTATAAGCTCAATGCAGATAAGGACCCTTATCTATATTGCCCTCTGGCACCTAACAACAACTCTGTATACAGCAAACACTTAATAAATATTCGTTAAATTGAACTGAAATGAAGTCAATCATTAGAGAAGGTCAAGAACCTCTCTAGGCATGCCCAAGCCATGGAATGTGGTCAGTGGATACAGGCCTGGAGTGAAGATTCCCCTCTTACAGGAGTCAGAAGTAACATAGAAAATCCCCTTTTCTTGGTAGCCCCAGAGGACATGGAGACACTAAAACTCCAGAGGGTAAAAGAAGCTGTGATGGACCTATTAAACCTATTATGACTCAGAGAGATCATTGAGGAAGATGCTAGATGGGCTCCACCCCCTAGGGATTTGGTTACCCTTCAAATGGAATTCTATGTATGCTAGTGTCAGAAGGCATGCTGTGCTAATGGACTCATAAGTCTTCCCACATGTAATGAGATAGCTGATGGAGAAACTACAACATGTAAATAAAGAACACCCAGATAATATATTCTTCCAGAAAGCAGGGGACACCATAGTGGATCACTTTGGGAGTTCCATGACTGGTACCCAATTACTTTCTTATTTTCTCATTTCTCTGTAGTGCTGTGGTACCCCATTTGTGTATATATCCTTCCCTTTGGATTGTCATGTTCTCTATTGACATATGTTAAAGAGTGTGATGGCCCTATAGCCAGCGGGGAAATGGGACTTGATGTTGGGAAGCCATTCTTTCTTGGGCTGGTGGGAGTAGTTACAAGTATTTAGCAGATGCTCAAGGTCATAAACTGAGAATTCCAAATCATTTGTTGAGGGTCAGAAGGCAGAGAGGATTCTGTCCTTGTTGGATGCCGTGGAGTCACAGTGAGCAATTCCCAGGTAGAGGTTGAGGAATTGGGACACAAAAGACAATTTGTTTCCAAAGTGCCATCCCTTTCCAAGGGATGGCACGCAGAGTGCCCAGAGGTCATCAGATCATAGAATTCAAATTCGAAAGGACCTCAGAAGTCATCAAGAAACAAACCCTTCAACTCATTGATAAGGATACTGAAGCTTAGAGAGGTGAACTTATTTGCCCATGTCATATGGCTATGATTTGAGCATTGAACCCAGGTCTTCCTAACTGCAAGTCTAGCACTCTACCCACTAGATGACATTGCCTCCACAGTGGGAGAGAAGGGAGATACAAAATCCTTATGTCATAGTCTAATAAGGCAACCCCTAAGGTAAAAGGGAGTAAGAGCAGGGAAAATGCTGGGCAGAGGACAATCCATCATAGTTGGTGTCATTTTATTGTTCAGTTATGTCTAAGTCTCTGTGACTCATTTGAGGTTTCCTAGAGAAAGATACTAGAGTCATTTCCTTCTCTAGCTCATTTTTATAGATGAAGAAACTGAGGCAAGTAGGGTTAAATGACTTGCCCAGGGTCACACATCTACTAAGTGTTTGAGTCCAAAAATTAAACTCATGAAGATAAGTGTTCCTGACTTCAGGCTTGGCACTGTATCCACTGTGCCACCTAGAGGCCCCTATAATCTTAACAGCTAGCATTTAGATAAAGTTTTGAGGTTTGCAAATTGTTTTACAAATATTAACTCACTTTATCTTCCTAATAATCCTGAGAGATAGGTGTTATTATTATTTTTGTCCCTATTTTATAGATAAAGAAACACTCAGTAGACATTCTGAGGTTAATGATTTGTCTGGGGTCACACAGGTAATGTTTCTAAGGTCAAATGTGAACTCAAGTCTTCCTGACTCCATTGCTAAAAGGCAGGATCCAGTAAAAGATGTATAATTTGAGTTCTCTTCCCAGGACTCTAAATCCCAGCTTCCCACTTTCGTCCTCACATTACATCCTTTCGTTTTAGAGATAAAAGTTTTTGCTGTGACCCCACCCCTCTCTCTCTTTTTTTTCCTGATCACAGCTAGGAAAGCAGGCTTTATGCCAGGCAGGAGAATCTACACATGTGGATTATTTTTTGTTAGATAATTAGGTTTGAACTTCTATTTCTTTTAGTTTATTTTTTCTATGTCAAGTGATAATAAACTTTATAAAATATATAATATATATAATTATTGGATACTAATTTAAATTTTACAAAGGGGAGGGTATGGAGCAAATGACAGAGGAAGCCTAAGGAAAGAGCTCACTTCCCCACCTTGGGGCCCAAGGGCAATGTTCCAATCACCTAGTCCTAGAAATAGCTCTTCACACATCCTTATTTGTGATTCAAACCTTCTTATGTTTGGGAGGAAAAGAGACCCTCTGCATGATCCTCTAGGCATGAATCACAGTCAACCTTGGGGGAGTAAGGATTAAACCATGATAAGCTGAGGTATATCATGGAGGAAAGGAAAAATCTAAGACAGGACAAGAAAAGCTGGGTAGAGCTGGCTAAAGGGAAAGGACTTGGAGATCAAAACATGAGTGACCAAGAGTAACTGAGAATAATATTTGGATGGCCTCAGGCACAACAGATAAGAGAAAAAGAAAGGGATGAGCATTTGCTATGGCACCTACTTTGTCCCAGGTACAGTGCTAAAAACTTTACAAATATGACTTCAATTCCATGGGGACTGGAACAACCTCCAGGAAGTGATGCAGAGTGAAAGGAGCAGAACCAGGAGAACATTGTACACAGAGACTGACACACTGTGGTACAATCGAATATAATGGACTTCTCCATTAGTGGCAATGCAGTGACCCTGAACTACTTGGAGGGATCTACAAGAAAAACCACTATCCACATTCAGAGGAAACACAGTGGGAGTAAAAACACCGAAGAAAAACAACTGCTTGAATACATGGGTCAAAGGGATATGATTGGGGATGTAGACCCTAAATGAACATCCTAATGCAAACAACATCATTGAAATAGGTTCTGATCAAGGACACAAGTAATACCCAATGAAATTGCATGTCAGCTGAGGGAGGGAGGGGAGGAGGGGAGGGAGGGAAACAAAGTAAATATTGTAACCAAAAATAACACTAAATTAAAATTAAAAAAACAGAAACAAATATGACTTCATTTAATCTGTGCAAGCATGAGGTAAGTGATATTATTATCCCATTTCACAGTTGAGGAAGCTGGGGCAAATAGAGATCAAGAGATTTGTCCAGCTAGCAAGTGTCTGAGGCTGGGTTTAAACTCAGATCTTCCTGATTTCAGGCCCAACCTGTCCTTTCTGGTTCTCAAAAAGATCCAACTAAAAGATATTATTGCCACAAACCCTTTGCCTCCCTCCCTTTCCAGTTCTAGAATCATAATCAAGTCAATAACATCACAGCTACTGGAAAGGATATGCCAGCCTATTCCCCTAAGGCTCTACTTTCCAAACCAAAAGACTCCTCCCCTGATCACCATTCATATATATATATATATCCCCTCCCTTTTGGAATGCATGTTTCTTAAAGATAGGGATTTTTTTCATTTTTGAATTTATATCCCCAGCACTTAGCTAGCTCAATGTTTGGACATAGTAAATGCCTTTTCATTCATCCAATTAAGCATTCATTCACTATACCCACTGTGTTTACCAATATTTGCCACTTCCCAGAATGCACTGTATGATAATTAGTTGTCTGGTTGCATTAGCTAATGTTTATTAGGGTCCTTGTTTGAAAAGTATACCCCAATTAGAATATCCTAGTAGAGGAAAAATAATGTATTTATGAGGTGTGGTAACTTCAGAAAAGACCAGATTGTTCTAGAATAGTCCAAGACCAAAGGAACTAGTCTGGCCATCAGACATCTCTAGCTCAATGGGCTGGCATTGTTGTGTCGGCAGGAGGTAAGCACTTCAGGTTGTTAACAGCCCATCTGGGCCATAACAGATTAACCGCCATGCTCTGTTGGGAGTCTCATCCAGATTGTGTCAGTAGGGCAGATGGTGAGCCGGATGGGAACCCCAGGGAAGTATGTATGAAGTTCTGAGTGTAGAGAAAGCCAATACAGAGGAAAAGGTGAACCCTATTTTCTGTTCCCACCCCCCACATCTACCATGGATGTGGCTCTTGCAGAAGTCCATGATTGTCATTTTGAGACCCAATAAAGGTTGAAAAGAGAACCTTGAGCTACACCTGAGGAGCTATCCCCTTCAGGAAAGCCTCTAAAGGTTGAAGAGGAGCATCCTGAGCAGGAACCCCTGTGATTTAGTAATTCTGCTGCCTGATTCCAGCCTTTGGAACATGCCCAAGCAGGAGCCAATTCTTCATGGGCCATTTCTCCATTGGATTTTTAAAGGCTTCCAGATGAAAGAGCTTCCCAAAGGCCATCTTCTGGATGTGGCTAAAGGCTTGGCAGATGTCCCATCTGGCCTATGAGATGAATAAGTTGCCATTCCAGTGGCAATCTGAGTCTAAAACAGGAGAGAAAGGGCAAGGAGAGATGGAGAAGATGGTCTCTCCTCTTGGTATATAAGAGGGCATGATTTCAAGTCTGATACACATCAATAGGCTTGTGCCTCTTTTATAGATAGCTCCCAATCATCCTGATAATTCCATTTTCCATCAGCAACTCTGCTTGCCTTCTACTTCATGAAACAATATGCCCCCATGCCAGGTACCTCCTGGTGTTTACCTCCCTCCTACACTTTTCCACTTCTTTTTCTGAATTGTCTTCCTCCATCAGAGTGTATGCTTCTTGAAAGCAGAGAATGTTTCTTTTTCTGATTTATATCCCCAGCATTTAGCATTATTCTTGGCACACAGTAGATTCATAATAAATGTGATGGGGAATTAAATTGAACAGAATCTAATAAAAAGTCAGTTCCTTGCTAGTAGAGATGATGCAACTTTTTCATCTACATATCCTCAGCACCTAACCCATCACTTGCACATAGAAAGTGCAAAATGAAAATCTTTGTTGACTTTGTTGAATTTAATCACAGAACTTCACATTGAAGGTGCAACAAGCCGGCCAGCAGCCACTGCACAAAAGGGAATATCTACCAGAATTTTACTTTGAGGAGGAGAACAGAAGCCGGAGGGATGTTTAGAGAAACTGAGGCAGGCACAGATCAGATAGCAGGGAGGAACTGTACAGAAGAGCTCCTGTTATCAATCTTTGTAGGGATACAATGCAGAACGATAAAAATAATCAGCAATACCTGAATCAGGTATGAGGATAGTGATCAGTTGAGAAATAACCTCTGACAGATTGAGAGCCTATGCTCTGAGTGTAGTTTGCACTGGCCTGAGGTCAGGTGAGCAGGAAGGAAAGATTAAAGAAAGATCTTTAGAGAAAACAATGGGGCTCCATAGAGGGAGAGATTCCTTGGCAGCGGGGCCAAGTTCCAAGTAAGAGAAAAGAAAGGTAAGAGGTAAGAGAGGGCGGATCTGGTGGTTCCTCCTTTTTTATTAGGATAATGAGATAAGAGGTACGTAATGCATATGCAACAGCACACAGTGGATTTCCATTGGTTCAAATGTAAATTACAACAAGGTCCAGGCATGGAGTATTCTAACCAGGTGAAGACAAAGAAGCCTGGATTCAGCCAGAATGTTAAGAATGCTGAGATCAAAGGTCAAGACCTTTACTGCCTTGGGCAGGTCTGACCATGCATTTCTTAATACAATTCCATAGATCAGACATCTATCTTATACATACACATGTGTGAACTGTTACAGAAAGAGACTCTGGATACCCCGTAGTCTATACTGTACCTCCAAAAGTACACCCATCACACTATTGCACTATTTTGTTTTGTTTTTAAACCCTTACTTTATACCTTAGAATCAATACTAGGTATTGGCTCTAAGACAGAAGAGCAGTAAGACATGGGAAATGGGGGTTAAGTGACTTACCCAGAGTCCACAGGTAGGAAGTGTCTGTGGCCATTTTTGAACCCAGAACCTCTCATCTCTGAACCTGGCTCTCTATCTACTGAGTCATTTAGCTGCCCTCTACTAATGTACCATTCATGGATTTGTGAACTAATCAAACAATTCTAGAAAGCAATTATTTGAAACTATGCCCAAAGGGCTATAAAACTGTACCCATCCTTTGACTCAGCAATTCCACTACTATGTCTATATCCCAAAGCGATTTCTTTAAAATGTGGGTGGGGGGAGAGAAAAGGTTGTACATGTACAAAAAACATTTATAGCAGCTCTTTTTGTGGTAGCAAGGAATTGGAAACTGAAAGGGTGACCATCAGTTGGGGAATGGTTGAACAAGTTATGGTGGATGATGGTAATGGAATACTATTGTGCTAGAACTGACGAGTCTGGAAAGACTTATATGAACTGATACAAAGTGATAGTGAGCAGGACCTGAGGAACATTGTACACTGTACAGTAATATTGTACAACATTCAAACTGTGAATGACAGCTATTCTCAACAATATAAGTATAAAAAGAATCCCAATTCATAAATTTGATAATAATTTGTGCTGCTTAAATTATCAAGAGATCAGTCTACATCTAGAAAGTGCATGGCCTAGAGATGGAAGGTGTTGGGTTCAAATTTGGCTGTAGACACTTCCTAGATGTATGACCTTGGGCAAGTCACTTAACTCTCATTGCCTAGCCCTTACCACTCTTCTGCCTTAGAACTAATACACAGTATTGATTCTAAGAAGGAAGGTAAGGGTTTAAAAAAAAGAAATTATGTTAAAAGAATGTTGAAAATGTCAGTTTCTATCTGAAAATATATGTATGCATGTGTGTGTGTATATATATATATATATATATATATGTAATTACTGATAAGCTCAAACCTCAAGAAAGGTCATGTTTTTTAAAAGGCTCTTATATGCCGCAAAACATTTCTACTTTTTGTAGGAGCAGAGAATTGGAAACAGAGTGAATGACCAAAAACAAGAGAATGGCTACACTTGATGTGGTACATCCTGTACTGTAAGAAATGAGAAACATGATGAATACAGAAAAATCTATAAAGATGTACTTGAACTGGCGCAAACTGAAGTAAGCAAAGTCAGGAAAATAATATACACAATGACTAAAGCAACATTCAAAGAAAGAAAAAAAACACAAAACAATCTACATCAAGTACTGCAAAATGTCAAGGAATAAACTTGACCCTATAAAAGATATGAGGAGACACCTCTCTCCACTCCTTTGTAGACATGTGAATGTGTGTGTGTGTGTGTGTGTGTGTGTAGAGGGTAATAGTAGTCCAAAAATGTGGAACACTGCATATATTGTAAATTTTTATTTTGGGATATTGACCAGCTTTGCTGCTTTTTCCCCTTCATCTGTTTCATTTTCTTTTTAAAAATGATTGTTATAAGAAGTTATAAGAAGCTCTAGGAAAGGGTAGGGAGGGATAGAAGGAGAAATTTAGGCAATATAATAACAAAAAAAAATCAATAAAAAAAATTTTTAAAAAGAAAATATTTTAAAGTATTTTCTCCTAGAAGAGACTCTGGCCCTTTAGCAATCAGAGACAGCTTTTAAAAACTGCTGGGTGAACTGCAGGGGACTGATAAAGTAATGAGAAGCTTAGTTACCAGGGAGCTGACACCCAGCATAAGAAAGCTGTTTGGCAAGGCAGACTGGCTTTTTCAGAAACTCAGAAGCTGTCTTCTGATTGGAAACAAGGAGAATGCTGGGTTTGACACTTCCCAAGTGGGAGGACATTGTGTACTTTTTTCTCCATGGGGAGAGAAGATAAAGAAGAGAAGAAAGAGAAGAAAGAGATGTTGAAATTGCATCCTCTTGCTACTGAGAAAGAATAGGGCTGGGGAAATAGCTAGCAAAACTGCTGGGAGCCCACTGGCTGAACAAGAATTCTCATAGCAGAAGGAAGACCACCACTTGTGTATCAGCCCTATCAGTTTTCCTGAGGCAGTAATGAAAATGCCATTGGCCTGATTTATAATTAGAAGTGGGTGGGCACAGGTTGAAGGAGGGTGAGATGTCAGCATGGAACACTGGGATTTTTGAAGGTTAATAGGGAAGAGAGGGGCGATAAAGGAAGATCAGAATGGTTTGATCTGTCCATGCCTTCCTGCTTCTTTCTTTCCCTTACTAAGATTTTAATTGCAAAGCAATGCATGACCACTTTGGACCACAAGCCAGATTCAGATGAGTGGTGAGTGCAGTGAGACAAGCCAGGAAGGTGTGGCAATTCTGAGTTTGGGGAATGAAATTCTGGGGGCCAAGGCAAGGATTAGAATAGTTTAGACAGAACATGATCTTATCAGGGTATGTGATCCCTTCATTCACCAGTGCAGACTAGTGAAATAGATGGTCTTCAAGAGTACCTTTGGCTCCCCCTGCAACTTTGCAGAGAGTCAGGACTATGAGTGTGGAACCCTATAATTAATGTCAGATTTTTTTCAATATGCTTATTAATCTTGCTGGCTTTTTTTCTTCTTCCTTTTTCATTTAAAAATCTTTGTTATTAAGAAATATCTTTCTAGAAGAGAGTAGAGGGAGTGACAGAGAGAGAAATCTAGGTAATTTAAAAAACAAAGGATATCAATCATTTTTTATAATGGCTTTAAGCAAAGAATTCAACAACCTGAAGCTAACCTGAGGATATGCCTCTTCCCCTCAGGTGACAAATTACACAGTCCATTTCCAAGCCCACATTCAAAGATTTTTTAGTTTCATAGGACTTGCCAAGCATATGATCCTCTCATGTCCATAGCACAAGTTAAAATAAGTTGAAGTACCAAAATTTTAGAAGGAAGGAAGGAAGGAAGATAGAGAGACACAGACAGACAGAGTTAAAGAGAGACAGAGAGAGAAGGATGAATAGGAGTCAGCACCAACCCTGCTCCACTTGCTCATTTACCCAGTCAAAGACTTAATCTCCTCAAACCAAGTGATTTTATTTCAGCCCAACCCCTCAGACTTGGACAGGAGGATCTATGGAAGGTGCATTTGCTCTCAGGACAGAAGATATGGTATCCACATGGTTTAGTATCACTTTGCTTTCTTCTTGATCTTTTCCTATTTGTCTGATTATTCCTTTTTTCTTTTTTTTTTAGTTTAAAAACAAAAAGAGATTTATTAATTTAGAGAGTAATGTTGAGAGTGGCCAGGAGGATAGCAAGGTAGAACAGCAAGATGGGGCAGTTCCTTGGGAGGACAGCATGAAAGGAAAGGCTGTTCCTCCATGGGGACAGCATGGATGGAGAGGCTGTCCCCCTGATTATTCCTTCTTAAACTGCTTTGCTAGATCATCCATCTCTTGCTCTCCCTCTTAAGCAAAGATATTCTCCTCAGCTCTATCCTGGTACCTTTTCTCTTTATATTCCTTAAGGATCTCATTGGTTCCTATGATTCTTGAGGGATTGGAGCCCCTCATGCCCCACAATGAACCCCAGTCCTTTCTGATATCAGGATATCTCCCTTATACTCTAGTCACTCTGGGTAGGTCCCTCCATGGATGCCAGTGGAGTTTCTGACACCATGATATTCTTCAGGATCTTTGCCTGTTTCTATTGCAGGGGTAGCTAAGGAGCACAATTATTAGAGCACCAATCTGGCCCCAGACACTTAGTAGCTATGTAACCTTGGGCAAATCACTTAACTCTTGTTTGCCTCAATTTCCTCATTTCTAAAAGAAGTTGAAGAATGAAATGAAAAAACCATTCCAATTATCTTTGCAAAGAAAATTCCAAATGAGGCCAGGAAGAATGAGATACAAGTAAAACTACTGCATGACAATGCTGGGAGCTATTCAATGTGTTACTTACACTCCCCTTCCCCCATGGGACAATCTAGTCTCCAGGTCCCACTTTCTGACCTGGAACAATCCTACTGAGACTTGGTGAATCAGTCTCTCTCTGATATAGGCAGCTTCAGAAAGGCAATCTCCTAAGATAGATGATTGGCCTAAGACCAGCTTGCTCCTAGCTTCCAGAGAAAGGGTCAGGGGGAGCAATGTGAACAGGGTAATTTTTCTAAGTATCTGATTAAATCTCTGTCAAATAAATGAACATCTGTTTCCTTCTGCATGTTTTCCTAGGAGTAGATCTAGCCCAGAATCACAGAGTAGAAAGGGACCTCTGCACATATATAATCAGACAAAAGCATTATCCTAATCCTCACCAAAGCAATTAGCAAACCTGCTTTTAGCCAATTAAGGACCATATTACACAGCTTCTTACAATAATGAATGCTATTCCTCCCCACTGCTCCACCTCTAAGGAAGACCATTCTTTCAGGAACAATTTTCCTCCCTAAGATGTTGCACTTGCTGATGGAAAACAGGGAATTCCCCTCACCTGACCTCCTTTGGGCAGATTTTTCTCTTAAAAAGAAAAGAAGAAATTGTGGACATTTCCTACCCCAAAGTCTATGTGTTCCTCTCTAAGTATGCTGATCATCCACAAAAGTTGGAGGATTGGACTCCAGAATCAGTGTTTGTAATGAAGTCTCTGCCAGGTCTACCCACTCCTGTATTGTGTGTTTGACCATATCCTACTACACAGCAAGTTTCCTGAAGACAACCTTGAAGCTAAAAACTTGGGAGCGCCCGACCTAAAATATTGAACCACTAAGTCTCTCAAAATGCCAATTATGGTAACTGGCATATACAGGTAGCTTTTTAAAGTAATTCACAATACTTCTTACATACGTAATCCCATTTGATCTTCCCAACAACCCTGTATCATTTCCATCTCACAGATGAGGAAATGGAGGCTCAGAGATGCTAAATAACTTGCCTATGATCACTCAGCTAATATGTCAGAGGCAGGATTTAGATGCAGATCTCCCCAGACTCCAAGTTCAGTGACCTTTGTCACTCCTGACTATACCATGCTGAGTATATTATTGAATGGACAAACTTTCTGCAATAACCTACCAAGATCAGAATCACCCTGAAATTTGTTTTTCCTCTCAAGATCCCTAAGCAGTACTGTCAAACAGGAGCCCTATGTCAGACTGGTATCTGATGTCTGAATATCTATCTATTCACTGCCCCATCAATATGGCAGCAAAGCAAGGTCATAATAAAGAGGAGAACTCACACTTTCTTTCTCTGATTTAACAAATATATTAATGGAATGCCATCGTTGTGTCCCAGTGAAAAGCTTGCCGGTTTTAGATTCAGAGAAATTGCATTCAATCTCTGATGTTTACTACTTGTATGTCCTCAGGAAAGTCACTTCAACTTCCTGGGTCTCAGTTTCCTCATCAGTAAAATGAGGGAGGTGAAGTAAATGGCCTCTAAGGCTATTCTAGCCCTGGACCTATAATCTTCTGCCTTAAGGCAAATTTCCCTATTCTATTCTCAAGTTGTCAAATGACTAAAGACCCTCTCTAACCTCACACCAAGGATGTTTGCTATCTAGCCTCCTCCACAAAAGCAGAAGACAGGGAGGTAGGTGGCAAACTCCTTGGTGTTTGCCTTTCCTCAACCTGGAACTCTCCAGTTCTTCTTCAAGTAATAGTGAAATGCAGAAATACTCTGGAAATCTTTTTATTTACTCCATGACTACACAATGTCTCTATGCTGACTTTTTCTCTCATTATGGCTTGTTTTTAAATTAGAACTGTATAAGACTGGGTTTGACATGCATCATGGCAGACCTGAGTTCAACTCCAGGCTCTGACTATATGAGTGACCCTGGACAAGTCCTTTAAACTGCTCTAACAACTTTCTCTAAGACTGTAATTCTCAAAGAAAGAGTTGATCTGCATCAGGAGTGGGAGTGTATTGTCACCAAGGAATTCTCTATAGCAACAAAATCATAGATCCATCCCTTATCCCCATTTCTATGACTGGATTAATAGGAGATAGTGTAGTATGATAGAAAGAGCATGGGTTCTAGAGTCAGTGGCCTTGGGTTGAAATTCTAATTATGACACACGATCTGTGATCCTTGGATAAGGCACTTAAAAAGTCTATGCTTCAGTTTACTCATGTGTGAAATGATGGGGCTAGATTTGATGTGCTAAGCACAGTGTCAAGTGCTTAGCATAGAGCCTGGAACAAAGTAAGCAGTTAATTAATGTTTATTGACTGGCTGATTAACAGGTAGCTTCTGAGGCCCCTTTCAGCTCTAAATTTTATGATTCTAGGAGGCAATAGGACAAGACACCTACGGTAAATGTGAGGAGCCTCCAATTTTAGTCCCTAGCCTGTGCAACCTAGAGCCACTCACTTCTCCTTTTCAGCCCTCTTTCTTCATCTATAAAATAAGGGACTTGGACAAGATAGTCTCTCTGAGGTCCCTTCCAAGAGACTTACTTTTTCAGGAAAAGCAATGGTTTTATTTTTGACCTTGTAGTGGATTTGCTCAAATGTGAATTTTAATAGGGCTTTAAGCTGCATCGGCCACAGACCCGGTTTAATTATCTCTTGCCTCATTAGTCCAATATTCTCAGGAAGAGTGAGTTTAAACATACATGGAATAAAGTCTGGGTTACTGCATCACAATCAATCTGATACTGCTTTGGAATCCCCCGAAGCTGCCTCAGTAGCCTTTATACTTCTCGCCTTTAAAAACAAACCATTGTTTGGGGCTTTCTCAACTTAAGAAGCAGTTTAGATCTCTGTTCTTTGGCCAAGTGCTTTGGCCAAGGTGAGGTGTGTTCAGACCACATGTAGAGAGCTCAGTTCTGGTTACCGTCTTTTGGAAAGGAGGACGAATAGCTGGAGCACATCCAGAGAAGAACTGCCCGAATTGTGAAAGGTCACAAAAGTATGTCATATAAGGCCTGTTTGCAGGGACCAAAAATGAGGCATAGATTTCTGATTCTCCCTATCCCAAAAGCTAAGCTCTTCACCCCAAGAACTAGCTTAACAACATATAATTGAAATGCTTCCCTGGGAACTTCATTTTAACCAGCTTGGAAGGGAGTGCTTGGTTCCTAGTCTTTGCTTGCAACTTCCTTTCCCCCTTCTACCAGTCAGGGCTCTTCAAATTGACCAAAACGACTCTTTCAGGGAAGGAAAAGTCTGTATTGAATAAAGCATTATGTAGAGAAATATAAGAGGATAAGAAGCATTAATATCAGATTCTCCCCAATCCCCTCCATCCCCTGCCATTAGCTCTCCTTTCCTCTATCCTTTCACTTTGCAATGAGAGAGGTAGAACCTGTTCATCGGAAAGGGCAGCAGCATCCCCTGGGTATCCCCACCCTTACAACCATGTATGCTGCCATTAGGAATCTCCTTCATTTGACCACTGTGAAAAGAAAGACTAAGGTTGCAGCATCCCATGGGCCATGCTCAGACATTATTACTCCAGGAGATAGATGTTGTGTGGAAGCCCCCAGGATCTGAAACAAGACATGTGCAACATAGGATCTATGATCCATGCTGATAAGAACTTCTGTTTTCCCAAAAGAGAAGTCATAGAATCCATGTTTCTGCATGATTTGTTGGGCAGGGGATGGATTTTGATGCTGACTAGGAAGGCAACAGCCAGAAGGGTTCTATGATCACACAGCTCAAACAGAGCAATTTACCAAAAAAAGAGCATTTGTCAATAACAGCCCAGACAGTGTTCCTATTTATAAATTAAATTACCTGTAGCTCTAGCTCACATAATTTTTTTTCATCCAGAGTGAGGATTATGATTCTGTTATGGGAATGGGGACAGAGGACTCTCATAATGAGTCCCCAACATGACACATTGTCCACATCTCAATGGGAGTTTGGAACCAAATAGACCTTTGTGATCCATTGCTTTCCTCTTTTCTAGAAGTTTATGGCTCTCTCTGCTCTTAGATTAGTCAATTTTCTGCTTTCTTCTTTTCCTCCTTACTCTTAGTAGGTGACCATTCATGACATTTCTTACAGAATTTTTTGGTTGCCATTGGTACAAAGCCAGACCTACAAAAGGCTGCTGAACAACTGGGTCCCAGGTCCTGAAACTCAGCTTGGAAAAATCCCAGCTGCCTCTTCTCTGAGAATGTGAGGAGGGTGAGGAAAAAGAACAAGGTTTGGAAGAGATATTTTTTTAAAACCCTTACCTTCCATCTTGTAGTCAATACTGCGTGTTGGCTCCAAGGCATGAGTGGTAAGGGCTAGGCAATGGGGGTCAAGTGACTTGCCCATGGTCACACTGCTGAGAAGTGTCTGAGGCCAAATTTGAACCTAGGACCTCCCATCTCTAGGTCTGGCTCTCAATCCACTGAGCTACCCAGCTGCCCCCAGAAGAGAGATTTTTTTTAAAGGAAAGAGGAAATGGAGAAAAAGAAAGGAAGCAAAGGGAAAGAAATAACAAAATAAAAGGGAGAGAAAGGGGAGGAAGGGTAAAAATAAGAAAGGACAATAGAAGAAAGGGGAAGGAGAGAAGAAGAAAGAAAAATAAGAGAAAAAGGAAAGAAAGAAGCAAGGAGGAGGAGACAAAGAAATGGAAAGATAAGGCAAAAAGAATGGCTAAAAGAAGAGAAGAGCAAAGAAAATAGAATATAAATAAGAAAAAAGAAAAGTAAAAGAGTAAAAAGAGAAGGAAAACAGTGTAGAGGAGGAATGGAAATGAAGAATTATGAAGGAAAGAAAAAATGAAAAAGTAACAGAAGGGAAAGAAGAGGAAAGGAAGTAAAGAAAAGAGAGGGAAAGAAGAAAAAGCAGAAGGAAGAATGAAAGGATGAGAAAGGTAGGAAATAAGGAAGAAAAGGAGAAAGTTCCTGAATATGATTACACAAAAGTCTGGAAAGAAAATCCAAATCTCTAGTTGGATCACATTGTAAATAACAGTGCTCTGGGAATAGTAGAGTGTTCATTACCTCCTAATAAGAATTTTATGCTGGCTCTAGATGAGGTCATGTGATGTAGTATAAAGGACACTAAAATCGTGGATCAGCAGAATAGTGCTCTTATTGCCATCTCATTAGCTACGTGATCTTACCTTCTCTGGGACCTCAGTTTTCTTTTCTTTAAAATGAGGAGGTTAGACTAGATGTTCTTTTCTCATCTCTAACATTCTGTAAGCCTTTTTTAATATTTTATTTTATTATTATGCAAAACAAACTTCCATACTGGTCACTGCTATAAGCACATACTCATATAAAACCAAAACCCCAACATAAACCCATAAATATACTGATGTGAAAGCTAGTATGTTTTGATCCACTTGCATCCAACTCCAACAGTTCTTTCTCTGGAAGTGGATAGCATTCCCTATCATAAACCTTTTAGGAATGTCCCAGATTATTGCACTGTTGAGAGTAGCCAAGTCTTCACAGTTGATCATCATACAATATTACTGTTTGTGTGTACAGTGTATTCCTGGACCTTTTTAATTTTCTCTGCGTCATTTTATGCAGATCTTTCCAGCATTTTCTAAAATCATCTTGCTTATCATCGCCATTACAAAAAGAGCTGCTATAAATATTTTTGTACAAGCAGGTCCTTTCACCTTTTTTATGATCTCTTTGGGATACAGCCCCAATAGTGATATTAATGGATCAAAGAGTATGCACAGTTTTATAGCCCTTTGGCCATAGTTCCAAATTGCCCTCCAGAATGGTTAGGTCACTTCACAACTCCACCAACAATGCATTAATGTCCCAATTTTGCCACATCCCCTCCAACATTTCCCACTTTCCTTTACTGACATATTGACCAAATGTGTGAAGTGGTATCTAAGTGTTGTTTTAATTTGTATTTCTCTAATCAGGAGTGATTTAGAACATTTTAGATGCTTATTAGTAGCTTTAATTTCTTCCTCTGAAAATTGCTTGTTCATAATTTACCCCTAATCTATTACATTGATCTACCATTATTTTTCTTAGCCAGTACCAGACTGCTTTGATTATTACTGCTTTATAGTACAGTGAGATCTGGTACTACTAGGCCACCTTCCTTCACAATGTTTTCATTAGTTCCCTTGATATTCCTGACCTTTTGTTCTAAATGAATTTAATTATTTTTATAATTCCATAAAATAATTATTTGGTAGTTTGAATGGTATGGATCTGAATAATTAAATTAATTTAGGTAGAATTTTAATTTTTACTAAATTAGCTCAGTCTATCCATGAGCAATTTCTATTTTTCCAGTTGTTTAGACCTGCCTTTATTTGTGTGAAGTGTTTTTTAACTGTATTACTATAATGCCAGGATTTGTTTTGCAAGTAGATTCCAAGTATTTTATATTGTCTAGAATTATTTTAAATGGAATTTTTCTAACTCTTGCTACTAACTTTTATTGGTAACATTTAGAAATGCTGATGATGTGGATTTATTTTGTATTCTGCAACTTTAATAAATGTATTATTTCAAATAGTATTTTAGTTTATTCTTTAGTTTATATTTAATTTATTTAGTTATTCAACCCTAACCCTAAAAAGAATTTGGTAAGATTCCTTCTCTGCCTATTTTTCCAAATAGTTTATATAATTTTCGGATTACTTGTTCTTTAAATGTTTGATATGTGAATCCACTGTCCCTGGGGATATTTTCTTAGGAAGTTCATTGATAGTGTCAATGTGGAATCTAAGAGAAGAGCAAGTTTAATCAGCTTGAAAGTTGGAGACCCCAAAGTTTATCCTTGTTTGCTTGAGAATCTACCCTAAAGGGAATCTCAGACTAACAGTTCAGGACAAAATGATAGACCCTAAGGTAAATTATAATTCCAGTTATGTGGGGCTAAGCAAGTGCTAAATACTCTTTTTGTTTTATGTAGTTTCTCCCATTGTATCAGAGACCCTTTCTCAAGAAGACCTACACCTGTGCAGGGACCACCCTTTAGTATCCATTGCAAGTAGTCCATTCCTTTATACACTAGCCTTTGGCTATGATTCCTTTCCCAAGCCCATTATATCCTGTCAATGTAGTTTGACTGTTATCATTTCCTTGTAGTCATGGTAATGTCAATCAATTATATTTCTCTGTTCGTCAGTTGCCCCCAAAATATATAAGTTCCCCAGATTCTTTTGTTCCTTGGAGTCATCATCTTGTATGGTGTTACTCCAAGGGATAATGTCCCCAGAGTCCCAGGGTATAGACCCTGTAAGTTTTGGTGCTGGGCTCTGGGTAAAGGGCCAAATATTGAACTTATCCCTTTCCTGATTAAAGACTTAGTTTTTCTGACTACTTTGGTCATTCTGTGTTATTTCCAAGTTAACAGTGGTTTGTTTCATTTCTTTTTCTGAGATGGGATATTTGAAATATTCTATTTCCTTCTTGTTAATCTGAGTAATATATATTTTTGAAAATATTAATCCATTTCATTTAGATTGTCAGATTTATTGCCATATAATTTGGCAAAATAGCTCACAATTGCTTTAATTTCCTCTTCACTGGTGATAAGTACATCCTTTTCATTTTTTATACTGATTATTTTATTTTCTTCTTTCATTTTTTAAATCAAATTAACCAATGCTATGTCTATTTTATTTGTTTTTTCCCCATAAAATCAACTCCTCATCTTGTTTATTAGTTCAATGGCTTTCTTAAGTTCAATTTTCTTAATTTCTACTTTAATATTTAGGATTTTGAATTAGTTTTTAATTGGAAATTTTAAATTTGTTCTTTTTCTAGTTTTTTTAGTTGCATGCCCAATTCATTTATCTGCTTTTTCTCTATTTTATTGATATAAGTATTTAGAGATATAAATTTTCTCCTAAGTGCTTCTTTGGCTGTATCCCATACATTTTGATCCATTTTCTTCTTATTCCATTTGCCATTCTCATTAATTAATTTCTTGACTGCCTATAATTTGTTCTTTGTGTGAACCTTAAAAATTCTCAGACCCTACTTCATAAGGTTGGATTGTGAACCTTAAAAATTCTCAGACCCTACTTCATAAGGTTTGGTTAAGACAATTCCCCATTTAAACAATGAAGGAACTTAGATCAGGAATGTGAGACCTCTACTTAGATAAGGAATGTGAGATCTCTACTCCACCCCTACTTAAGCCTGCTTTAGGGAAAGAAACTCCTTGCTGAACAATGAAAAATACTTAAACCCATACTTATAGTAAGGCAAAAGTTCTTAAGCTGTGCCTATTTTTAGATCTAATACAAAAGGGTGCTAAGTACCTATAAAGGTCAGGCAACTTGTGAATTTACAAGGAGCAAAGAGGTGAGAAACTTATTCAGAGGTTTTTCAGGTGTGAACTTAATCAAAAGTTCAAGCCTTCTTAGGTGTGAATTAAGAATTGTCTGTCCTTTGGGAAATGTCTACTGTGATTGGTAGATGTGAGAACTTAGGGGAGGAGACATAGGAGAAAATTCCCTTTAAAAGGAGATGAAGGGACTTCCGGGTAATCATGGCTGCAATCTAGACGCTGCACGCTTTCTCTCCCCAGCACCGAACGAAATAGACTACATCAAAGGAGCATAAAATCACCTTTGGAGGAACAGAAGGACTCCCCAGTACCCCACAGAGGCAAAGGTACGTGGGGCTTGAACATCTCAACACTAAAATAAGAAGGAAAAGCTTGCACAGAAAAGTGAACTGAGCCGCCCTTCCCCCACCCCACCTCCCCCACTAAACCAGAGTGAGCTACCTGAGCGCTCACCAGGACAGCGAGTGAGTGGGGAGCGTCTCTGTCTGGGGGGGCACTCCAGGGTCCTTGGGATCTGGGGACTGCCAGGAAAAAACGTCTCAGGGCGCTTTCACTGGAGAAGCCAGCGGACTTCGGGCGGGCTGCGCTGAACAAGGCGCGCTGATTATCTGGGCGGAGCTGAATACCTGGGCTCGGAGGCTGGGAAGAACTAGTCTGAAGCAACCTAAATTCACAGAAAAACCGCTCTTATAACCCAGACCCCAGACCAAAAAGGAAAGGGAAATAAAACCACCAAAGGGATGGCTCACATGGCCCAAAATCAAGCCTCCAGGAAGAAAGGGAAAAAAGTGACTATTGAAAACTTTTATGGTGGAAGTACCCAAGGAAAAGAGGAGAATGAGGAAGAAATCCAAAAAAATTCAGAACACGCCTCCCAAAATGGAAACTATCAACAAGCTCTGGAAGATCTCAAACTGGAACTTATCCAAAAGATGGAAACCTTCTGGAAAGAAAAATGGGAGAAAGAGATCAGCTGTCTGACAGATAAGACTGCTCAATTGGAAAAAGAACTCGAAGCATCCAATACAAGGGCAGACAAGGCTGAAAAGCAAATCCAGTCCCTAATGACCAGAATCAAGCACCTAGAAGAAAGTGAGATGATAAAACAGCAAGAATCAATAAAGCAAACCCAAACAATTAATGAATTGGAAGAAAACATAAAATATCTCACTGAGAAGGTCACGGACCTGGAGAACAGAGGAAGACGAGAAAATCTCCGTATCATCGGTCTCCCAGAAAAACCAGAGGTAAACAACAAATTGGATTTTATTCTAGAGGAGATTATAAAAGAAAATTGTCCCCACGTTCTGGAGCAAGGGGGCAAAATAGAAATAGAAAGGATTCATAGAACACCTTCTATACTAAATCCCCAAAAGACAACGCCTAGGAATGTAATTGCCAAATTCAAGAGCTTCCAAGTAAAGGAGAAAATCCTACAAGAAGCCAAGAAGAAGAGCTTCAGATATAAGGGGGCTCCCATAAGGATCACACATGACTTAGCGGCTAACACACTAAGAGACCGCAAAGCATGGAACACGATATTTAGAAAGGCAAGAGAGCTGGGTCTCCAACCAAGAATCAACTACCCAGCAAAACTGACTATATACTTCCAGGGGAAAGTATGGGCATTCAACAAAATAGAAGATTTCCAAGCATTTGCTAAGAAAAGACCAGAGCTCTGTGGAAAGTTCGATATCCAAGCACAGAAAGCAAGAGAAACATGAAAAGGTAAATATGAAAGAAAGGGAAAAGGAGATAAATCTTATCTTTCTCTTTAAGTCAAACTCTCTTCTATAAGGACTACATTTACATCTAATTATATATATTAATATGTGGGAAAAATGTTTTGTGTAACTCTCATAAATTGTATCATCATAAGAGTAGTTAGAAGAAACATGCATAGGGAAAGATTGGGGAATCAAGAAGATTTGGGGAAAGTTGGGGCAAAAAAAGGAAAAGGGAGGGGGGAACCGTGATAATACTAAGATTAACTTCAAGAAATAGGGGGGGAATCAATAGAATAAACTTTCCCATATAAAGATACATATGGGAAGGGGAGGGGAAGAACTCTCATATGAGAAGGAGAGGAAGAGAGCGTGAAGTGGAAGTACTTAAACCTTACTCTCAGTGAAATCAAATCTGAGAGGGAAGAACATCTAGATCCAGTGGGATCCTGAATTCTATCTTATCCATTAGGGCAAGAAAGAAAGGAAAATTAAGGAGGGGGGGGGGAGGGAGTACAAAAAGGGAGGGAAGGAGAGGGGGGAGGGGAAGGGAGCATAAAAAGGGAGGGGCTAGAAAGGGAAGCATCTCAAGGGAGGGGACTAGGGGGACTGACCTAAAGTAAATCACTGGTTCAAAAGGAGAAAGCTAAAGAAGAAAGGTCAGAACTAGGGGAAGACATCAAAATGCCAGCGAATCCACAAATAACAATCATAACTTTGAACGTGAATGGGATGAACTCACCCATAAAACGCAGACAAATAGCAGATTGGATTAGAACACAAAACCCTACCATATGTTGTCTTCAAGAAACACATATGAGACGGGTTGACACTCACAAGGTTAGAATTAAAGGTTGGAGTAAGACCTTTTGGGCCTCAACCGATAGAAAGAAGGCAGGAGTTGCAATCATGATATCTGACAAAGCCAAAGTACAAATAGACCTGATCAAAAGGGACAGGGAAGGTAAATATATTCTGCTAAAAGGAAGTATAGACAATGAGGAAATATCACTAATCAACATGTATGCACCAAATGGTATAGCATCCAAATTTTTAATAGAGAAACTAGGAGAATTGAAGGAGGAAGTAGACAGTAAAACCATATTAGTGGGAGACTTGAACCAACCACTATCAAATTTAGATAAATCAAATCAAAAAATAAATAAGAAAGAGGTAAAAGAGGTGAATGAAATCTTAGAAAAATTAGAATTAATAGACATATGGAGAAAAATAAATAGGGACAAAAAAGAATACACCTTCTTTTCAGCACCACATGGCACATTCACAAAAATAGATCATACACTAGGTCATAGAAACATGGCACTTAAATGCAGAAAAGCAGAAATATTAACTGCAGCCTTTTCAGATCACAAGGCAATTAAAATATTGATCGGCAAGGGTACATGGAGACCCAAATCAAAAATTAATTGGAAATTAAATAACATGATACTCCAAAATCGGATAGTTAGAGAAGAAATCATAGAAACAATTAACAATTTCGTTGAAGAAAATGACAACGGCGAAACATCCTTTCAAACCTTATGGGATGCAGCCAAGGCAGTACTTAGAGGAAAATTCATATCCCTGAGTGCATATATTAACAAATTAGGGAGGACAGAGACCAAGGAATTGGAAATGCAAATCAAAAAACTTGAGAATGAACAAATTAAAAACCCCCAGAAGAAAACCATACTAGAGATCCTAAAAATTAAGGGAGAAATTAATAAAATAGAAAGTGACAGAACTATTGAGCTAATAAACAAGACTAGAAGCTGGTACTTTGAAAAAACAGACAAAATAGACAAAGTACTGGTTAATTTAATTAAAAAAAGGAAAGAAGAAAGGCAAATTAATAGCATCAAGGATGAAAAGGGGGATCTCACCTCAAATGAAGAGGAAATTAAGGCAATCATTAAAAACTACTTTGCCCAACTATATGGCAATAAATTTACCAATCTAGGTGATATGGATGAATATTTACAAAAATATAAATTGCCTAGACTAACAGAAGAAGAAATAGTTTTCTTAAATAATCCCATATCAGAAATTGAAATCCATCAAGCCATCAAAGAACTGCCTAAGAAAAAATCCCCAGGGCCTGATGGATTCACCAGTGAATTCTATCAAACATTCAGAGAACAGTTAACTCCAATATTATACAAACTATTCGACATAATAAGCAAAGAGGGAGTCCTACCAAACTCCTTTTATGACACAAGCATGGTACTAATTCCAAAGCCAGGCAGGCCAAAAACAGAGAAAGAAAACTATAGGCCAATCTCCCTAATGAATATAGACGCAAAAATCTTAAATAGGATACTAGCAAAAAGACTCCAGCAAGTGATTAGAAGGGTCATCCACCATGATCAAGTAGGATTCATACCAGGGATGCAGGGCTGGTTCAACATTAGGAAAACTATCCACATAATTGACCACATCAACAAGCAAACCAACAAGAATCACATGATTATCTCAATAGATGCAGAAAAAGCCTTTGATAAAATACAACACCCATTCCTACTAAAAACACTAGAAAGCATAGGAATAGAAGGGTCATTCCTAAAAATAATAAACAGTATATATCTAAAACCATCAGCTAATATCATCTGCAATGGGGATAAACTAAATCCATTCCCATTAAGATCAGGAGTGAAACAAGGATGCCCATTATCACCTCTATTATTTGACATTGTATTAGAAACACTAGCAGTAGCAATTAGAGAAGAAAAAGAAATTGAAGGCATCAAAATAGGCAAGGAGGAGACCAAATTATCACTCTTTGCAGATGACATGATGGTCTACTTAAAGAATCCTAGAGATTCAACCAAAAAGCTAATTGAAATAATCAACAACTTTAGCAAAGTTGCAGGATACAAAATAAACCCACATAAGTCATCAGCATTTCTATATAATTCCAACACAGCTCAGCAGCAAGAACTAGAAAGAGAAATCCCATTCAAAATTACCCAAGACAAAATAAAATACTTAGGAATCTGTCTCCCGAGACAAACACAGGATCTATATGAACACAACTACAAAACACTTTCCACACAACTAAAACTAGACTTGAACAATTGGAAGAACATTAACTGCTCATGGGTAGGACGAGCCAATATAATAAAAATGACCATCCTACCCAAACTCATCTATCTATTTAGTGCCATACCCATGGAACTCCCAAAAATTTTTTTTACTGATTTAGAAAAAAACATAACAAAGTTCATTTGGAAGAACAAAAGATCAAATAAAAATAAAATAAATACCAAATAAACCAAATAAACCAATATAAAATAACCAAATAAAATAATATTAAAATTAAAAAAAAAAAAAAGGAGATGAAAAGCTCAGTCTCAGGGCTCTCACTGGAACTCCCTCTGAGGAGGCTCTATCTCTCTCGGGTCTCTCTCAGGAGAGTCAGCTAGGAAAGCTGAATTAGAGGAGGCAGCTGGTGTCTCTCTGAACATTAGAATCTTTGCTTGGACAAATCTTGTGGTGAGTGGATAAAGACTGACTGCTCTCTTTCTTAGGGCTTGGGCCTGGGCTGGCCAGGGCTGGCCTGGCCGGCCTATTTTTTCTCATTATTTCCTTTTTCTCTCTCTCTCTCCCTTTCTTTAATTCCTCATTTGTATTACTTAAAATCTCTATAAAACCCAGCTGACTTGGGTATATTTAATAATTGGGAATTTTTCCCTGGCAACCACCTTATATATTGATTTAAAACAAGACACTGTCTTGAAACCATATTTTCTGCGGTCACAATTTTAACAACCACTCTTATATCGACTACAATTTATGTCTTCCACTATTTTAATTATTACATTTGACCCACCCCTTTTTAGCATTAGATTATTTAGTTTCTTAATTGTCTTTCTATGGACCATTATTAATTATAATCTTTATTGTTATGATCTGAAATGGGTGCATTTATTATTTCTGCTTTTCTGCATTTGGTTTTGAAGTTTTTATGCACTCATACATGGTCAGTTATTATGTAGGAACCATGTGCTGCTGATAAGAAAATATATTCCATTCAATTTTTTCCAGAGATCAATTATTTCTAACTTTTCAAAATTTTCATTTACTTCCTTTACTTATTTCTTGTTTATTTTTTGGTTTGATTTATCTAAATCTGAAAGGAAGAAATTGAGGCTCCCCACTAGTATAGTTTTACTGTCTATTTCCTCCTGAAATTTATCCTTTTAATTTATCCTTTAAAAATTTGGGGGCTGTACCATTTGGTGCATATATGTTTATTTTATATTACTTCATTGTATATAGTACCCTTTAGCAAGGCGTAATTTCCTTCCTTATCTTTTAATCAGATCTATTTTTGCTTTACCTTTGTCTGAGATAATGATTGCTATTCCTGCTCTTTTACTTCAGATGATGCACAATAAATTCTGTTTCAGACCCTTACCTTTACACTGTATGTGAATCCTGCCTCAAATGTGCCTTGTGTAAACAACATATACTAGGATTCTATTTTTTTTAATCTACTCTGCTATCCACTTCCTTTTTATGGGTGAGTTCATCACATTCACATCCACAGTTATGATTACCAACTGTGAATTCCTTTCTGTGTTATTTTCCCCTTTTGATCCTGCTCTTTGCCTTTTCAGTCTGTTCCTCCTCATATGTGTTTTGCTTTTAATCACCTCTTCTTATTTTCCTCTCCCTTCCATTATCCATCTTCTTTGTCTTATTCCCCTCCTACTTACTATAGAGTAAGATAGGATCCAATACCCCAATAAGTATGGTTGATCACTCCCCCTTTGCACCAATTACAATGAATATAAGGTTTGAGCACTGCCTGTCACTACCCTCTTTTCCCACACCAATGTAATATTTTTCTATGCCTTTCTAGGTGACATATTTTCCCCCATTCCAACTCTCCCTTTTCTTTTCTCTGAGTTCAGTGCTCTTTTCACTCCATTATTTTTTTTTGCATATCATTTCATCCTAATCACTTTGCTCCCTCACTCTCTCTATCTAACTTCTTCTAACTGCTCTAATAGTGATTAAAAAAATTAAGAATTACAAACAATATCTTTCTACATAGGAATACATACAGTATGACTTTATTGAATTCCTTAAATTTTCTCTTATTTACCTTTTTGGGTTTCCCTTGAGTCTTGTGTTTGGACATAAAACTTTCTGGTTAGGTCTGATTTTTTTTTTTCATCAAGAATGCTTGGAAATCTTCTTCTTTAATAAATGACAATTTTCCCCCTGAAGGAATATACTAAGTCTTTCTGGATAGGTCTAGGTTATAATCTGGTTTAGATTTTTTGCCTTCTGGAACATCACATTCCAAGTCTTCCAATCCTTTACTGTGGGGGTTGCTAAGTCCTATGTAATCCTGACTGTAGTTCCATAGTATTTGAATTTCTTCTTTCTGTCTACTTGCAGTATCTTCTCTTTGTCTTACAAGCTCTTAAATTTAGCTATAATAATCCTGGGAATTAATATTTAGGGATCTTTTTCCAGTGATCATCTGTGGATTTTTTCAATTTCTATTTTACTGTCTTGACCAAGAATATCAGGGCAATTTTCTTTGATAATTCTTATATCATGATGTCCAGGGTTTTTTTTTTTAATCATGGCTTTCAAGTAGTTCAATAATTCTTATATTCTCTCTCCTGTATCTATTGTCCAGGTCAGTTGTTTGGTTTTTAATGAGACATTTCAAGTTTTCTTTTTTTCTTCTTTTGATTTTGTTTGATTGTTTCTTGATACTTATGAAGTAATTAGCTTCTAAGTGCCCAATTCTAATTTTTAAGGAATGAGTTTTCTTCCATTAGCTTTTAAACCTGAGATCTTGACCAAATCTGTTATTTTCTTCCTGCATTGCTTTCATTTCTCTTCCCTAGGCAGAAGAGTAATAAAAGAGCTAAGCAAAGGGGGTTAAGTGAGTTGCCCAATGTCATATATCTAGTATGTCTTTGATTCTTGATGGACAGGCATAGAATCAAACAACTTATTTCTAAGCAGACTTAGGAAAACATTTGCCTTTATTATGAGAAGACACAGGTGACATGTCAGAGGATCTCTTCAGTAAACAGCTACTTTCTGTCATGATTTCCTTTAGAGATTAAAATCCCATTTTCTAAAAAGCTATATATGTCCACCATCAAATCACAATGAGAATAATTTCCTCTACAGAGGAAGGAAAAGAGAGTAGAGGAAGAAGGAAAGTAAGTATTTGCATGTGGATTGTAAGGATTCCTTGTGTGCCCTATGATAGAGGCTAAAACAAGAATTAATGTCTTTCTTTTGTAGAATCTGAATCCACTTATAGATACAAATGGAGATAACAGAATTATGGCTATCCAAAACAGAAGGGATCTTAATGATCACTAGTTCAATCTTCATTTTGCAGCTGAAGAACCTGAGATTCAAAAAAAGGCAGAGACTTGCCAAAGGTCAAATGGGTATGAGTGCACAAACAGAAGTCAAATTCAGAACCTGTGACTCCAAATACAGGATAGACCCTAGCCACTTAAACATCATATTTTTGCATTTGGAAGAAGGAAGAGAATCCTAGAAGTATTGTTTCATTGTGCACAACTACTACATTCCTGGTAAAAAAGAAATGTAACAGAGACTAGTACTGGAAAGGGATCCAAAGGACTAGTTGCAATATATTTAAGTCAGTGATCTCTTGGACATCTGTTAATACAACAGGTTATACAAATGTTAGGCAGACTCTGAAAGCAAAGTGTGAAAGAGTAAGACAGCAGACAAAAGAAGGAAATCAGGAGTCATCCTTGCTGCTCTTAGTAATTAGCATAGATTTTAAACTAAAAGAGACCCTAGATGTAATCAAGTCTAAACCCTTTATTTTATAAAGGAGAAAATAGGAGCCAGAAAAGTTTGGGTGTCTTGAGCAAGATCACAGGTAGCAACTGGCAAAAAACAGGATTTGGGGAAGTTCTCAGATAATCTTCTTAAGAATAGGCATGATTTCATTCTTTATATTTGTATTCCTGCCACTTAGCATAGTGCCTATCATATAAATGGTGCTTAATAAATGCTAGTTAATCTGTAGAAAAGAAACTAAATCTTTTCACAGATTAGGAAGACTGATGGAACAAATAGCTAAGTCTATAGGCCTATAGATAAACAAGATAGATGCCTATGTTTATCTGAGGGCTTGTTTCCTTTATACTTTTGTTCTGGAAATGTAATTCTTAAAGTGTTCTTTGACTTTTAATGAACAATTTTTTTTTAATATATTTTATTTGATCATTTCCAAGCATTATTCGTTAAAGACATAGATCATTTTCTTTTCCTCCCCCCCCACCCCCCATAGCCGACGCGTAAGTCCACTGGGCATTAGATGTTTTCTTGATTTGAACCCATTGCTTTGTTGATAGTATTTGCATTAGAGTGTTCATTTAGAGTCTATCCTCTGTCATGTCCCCTCAACCTCTGTATTCAGGCAGTTGCTTTTTCTCGGTGTTTCCACTCCCATAGTTTATCCTTTGCTTATGAATGGTGTTTTTTTCTCCTGGATCCCTGTAAGTTGTTCAGGGACATTACACCGCCACTAATGGAGAAGTCCATTACGTTCGATTATACCACAGTGTATTAGTCTCTGTGTACAATGTTCTCCTGGTTCTGCTCCTCTCGCTCTGCATCACTTCCTGGAGGTTGTTCCAGTCTCCATGGAATTCCTCCACTTTATTATTCCTTTTAGCACAATAGTACTCCATCACCAACATATACCACAGTTTGTTCAGCCATTCCCCAATTGATGGGCATCCCCTCATTTTCCAGTTTTGGGCCACCACAAAGAGCGTAGCTATGAATATTTTTGTACAAGTCTTTGTGTTAATGAACAATTATGCCCAAAACATTAAGAAATTTGATTTTAATATTTGAATAATATCCAAAAGCAAGTGATCCCTTTAGACCCTTGAAACAAAAGGAAGTGATAAGATTCAGTAAAAAAGATCACTGAACTGAGCATGTAGAGATCAGGACTCAATTTCAGCCTAGTTAAGCTACTATTTCTTTTCCCCCCAGCAGTTACTTTGATATAAGGCAGAATCTGTGGTCAGTCTGTTATGGGTGGCCTCTGAAGCTAGAAAGCTACTGAAAGATAGGCTGGAAACCCAGACTCCACAAGGAAAAGGAAACAAGAATAGATCCCAAAAGAGACTAAGTGATCTCTCAAGCTTTCATCCTTCAGCAAGAGATCATAATTGCCAAATTGCCCATTTCTCCTCCTTTCTCCATTTATAGATACAAATGCAGATAACAGAATTATGGCTGTCCAAAATAGAAGGCATCTTAATGAACACTAGTTCAGTCTTCATTTTGCAGCTGAAGAACCTGAGATTCCAGGACATCAGCTGGTGATATGAGAACCTGAGATTGATAGGAAATGACCAGAGAAAAGAATAATGGATTAAAAGTTAGAGGTCCTGGGTTCAGACCCCAACTCTACCTCTTAGTACCGTTATGATCTTTATCAAGTCACAAACTCTCTGAGTTTCCTCATCTTTCAAATAAAGAAATTGGATTGGATGGCCTCTAAGGTCATTTGCAGATCTAAATCTATGAACCCAGGTGGAATACCTGCCATGTCCCACAACCATTTTTATTTTCTGCCAACTAGAAGTTACATTTTTAAAAAGGAATCTCCTATGCTTCTATGATCCTGGTGGTAGAATTGTATACTTTTATGTAGCCCTTAGTGTATTTTCCACCCAAAATGAAGACTGAGTCACCATCTCTATTAACCATCAGAATCTGAACTACTGGCTTGGAGAGAAACACCAAACCTTATAGTGTCTAGTACCCACAAGTCCTTCCTATGAATGACTTAAGTAAAGGAGCCAAAAACTCTTCTGGTAGACACATAGAAACTCGATAGGATACCGGAGATAGGGAAATATATGAAGGAAAAGTAAATGAAGGAAAATAAATTCCTCTCCAAAGTCTCTAATCTAGATGAGCCTCATGGCAAAGGTGATTTTGAATAGATTAAGGAAAGAATTAGCTGGCTTGTTCCTTGCTCAAGCTTCCTACCAATTGTTGCGATGCTGAGCGACCCAATTAGAGATATTGAGAGGAACTTAACAAATTCAATTCCTTCCTACAGATTTCACCCAAAAGTCCAGAAAAGACTTTTCTTCTTGGAGCAACAGAATAATTCTCTATTTGTTTTGCACATAAGAATCCTAATGTACTTTTTTCTTCATCGAGGCCAGAATAGATTCATTGGAGGAAAGAGGAGAGGTGCTCATAATCCTCCCCATACACATGCTCAACACATAGAACTGACCTGCCTGGGTTCCTGTAATTGAAGCCTTCTAATCTTCATACATAGAACCATTTAATATCTATCAATAGAATCGACCATGCCACAGGCTCTGGAATGAATCAGTAGTGAGAAGAATCCTGGATTTAGAATCAGAGGTAAATAGGTTGAAATCCTAGTTCTATAATTTGTTTTCTGTGTGTCCTTAAGGAACTTAACCTCTCTAAGCCTCCCTTTCCTAAGACAATTGGACTAGATGTCCTCTGAAGTTCTTCTAGCTCTAAATCTATGATTCTGTGATATGTGGCATCCCCCCTCCCCCCATAGAACCTAACTTCCACTCTCAGGAGAATACTGATTGTTCAAAGGGTAGCTCACTGTTATTCTCTCAGTGTTCTATTGGGTAACTCAAATTCAAAATGCAATGGTGATGAGAGAGCACATCCTGGCTTCTAGAAGTCCTTTTCTCCCCAAGACCTCAAGAAGATCCCTTAATGTAGATCTCTGCTGGGTTTCAAGGGTCAGTTCCTTTTTTGAGTCCAATTGATATGTTGGCTAGTTTTGTTCCATGGCTCTTTTCTCCTCTTGTTTATTTATTTTTCCAAAGTATTGCTCTCATAAAAGGGCAGAGGAAGAGATACATTAGGAAATGAAGGTGTTGTTAGAACAAAAGAGACCAATAATTTTTTTAAATCAACTGACAATTGACAACCAACAACTGGACAATAAACTCTAGTTTCACTCCCTTCCCCAAATGCCTCCATTAAATCTCCACAGGACAGCCAGAGGAAATGAAACAATGCTACAGAAATGGGTATGTTATCCCATGAATTTAATTATGCAAGGAGTAAATCTTTGTGAAACTTTTATAATGTGTTCTACTGTAGTGTAACAAATGTTTATGCATCAATAAATTCAGGCTGGAGGGTAAGAATTTACCTATGCTCCAACAGTAAGTTACTTCTCTCCGGGCTCAGGTCCCTCATCTGTGAAATGATGTTCTCATCTGCCTAGGTGTTCTCTAAGATTCCTTCTAGCTCTGACATTCTATGGTTCTACGATTCTACCAGAAGACTTAGAGGCTGACTGTGAACCCAATACCTCTATAATAAATGGAAATACAACAAAGTCATTCCAGATAAAATGCATGCCAAGACTAAATTCCTTTTAAAATCTTTTTTTTTCCTGAGTCTATCTCAGTATATAACAATTGTCCTTTTGATTTATCCATTCAACAGCTATTTAAAAATACCTACTGCGCATAGAACTCCATGGGGGTGATATCACAAATACAAAGCTTAGTAAGACAAAGTCCCTAAACTTATGGGATTCGTAGTCTAGGAAGGAGATAGAGCCAAAGAAAACTATAATATACAGAAATGGCATGATAAACACATTGTTGTTATTATTGTTCAGTGCTGTCTGACTCTGTGTCCCCATTTGGAGCTTTCTTGGCAAAGATGCTAGAGTGATTTGCCATTTCCTTCCCCAGTTTATTTAACAGATGAAGAAATTGAAGTAAACAGGGTTAAGCGACTCGTCCAGGGTAACATTCTATCCATTGTGCCTAAAATACTTATTATCAAAGTAAAAAGCAAAGTACAATAAACAGATTTGAGGGGAATAACCATCAATAGGGGTTTTTAAGGACTTCATGTAAGAGGAGATATTTGAGCTTGGCTTTAAAAGATGAAAAAAGATTTTATTGGGAATTGGAAAAGGCCATTTTGAGCAGAGGGAATATGATCAAAATCATGGAGGTTTCAAAGGTCAGGACTTGTTTTTTATTTATTTATTTGTGTGTATGTTGCATTAAAATTCTCAGATATCTTCCTCCCTCCCTCCTGCCCATTTCCCCAATAAAGAAGGCATCATTTGACAAAAAAGATATAAGTATATATAAAACAATGTCTTACTTGTTTCAATTTATCAGTTCTTTCTCTGGAGTTGGTCATATACAAGTCATTCAAACAATATTTCTGTTGCTGTATATAATGTTCTCTTGGTTTTACTTGTTTCATTCTTTATAATTTCACATAGGTTTTTCCGTGTTCATAAAAAAATTAGCCTGCTTGTCATTTCTTATGGTCTGGTAATATTCCATCACAATTATATGCCACAACTTGTTTATCCATTCTCCAATTGATGGACATGCCCTCAATTTCCAGTTCTTTGCCACCACAAAGAGATTTTCTATAAATATTTTAGAACATAAAGGTTCTTTTCCTTTTCCCCTGATCACCTTAGGAAACAAATCTAATAGCGCTATTGCTAAGGGTATACACAGTTTAATAGTTCTTTGGGTTTAATTCCACATTGCTCTCCAAAATAGTTGGATCAATTCACAGTTCCACACATAGTGTATTGGTGTCCTCATTTTTGCACATTTGTCATTTTATTTTAGTCAATCTGATAGGTATGAGTTGATATATCAGAATTGTTGTGATTTGCATTTCACTAATCAATAATGATTTAAAGCCTTTTTATAGAGTTGTATATCGCTTTGATTTCTTTACCCAAAAACTGTCTGTTCATACATTTTGACCATTTATCAACTGGGAATGGCTCATATTCTTATAAATTTAACAAGGTTCTCTATATATTTTATTTTTTTTTAATCTTTACTTTCTTAGAATCAATATTATATATTGGTTCTAAGGCAGAAGAGTGGTAAGGGTAAGGCAATGAGGGTTAAGTGACTTGCCCAGGGACACACAGCTGGGAAGTATCTGAGGTCAGATTTGAAACCAGGACCTCCTGCCTCTGGACCTGGCTCTCAATTCCCTGAGCCACCTAGCTGCCCCCTGTATATTTTAGATATGAGACCTCTACCTGAGGAATTGGGTAATGGTCAGGGCTTGCTTGGAGACAGACAATAATGTGGTTTTGCTAGAGCATGGAGTATGTGGCAAAGAATAAGATAAAAATAAGGCAAGAAATGTCTTTAAAAGTGGTACCAAATTATTAAGAATCTTTAAAGGGAGACAAAGTAGCATGAATATTTTTCAATAGGCAATAGAGGGCCATTGAAGACCTTTTTGTATGACATGACTATATATTTAGATAAGAAAGATTAATCTAGCTACTGTGTGCCAGATATCATAAATGAATGTTGGCAATCAAAAAGAAATCTAGTAGGGAACTATTACAATGGTCCAACTGATTGGTAATTAGGACATGTCCCAAGGAAGAAACAATGGAAACAGGAGGCAAGAGACAGATTTAAGAGAGATTTTCATTTCTGTCTTTGTGTCCCAGCGCCTAATACAGTGCCTCCACATAGTTTGTATGTAATAAGGATGTGTTAGATGATTAATGATAGCAAGGGATGACACGTAGACAAGAAGACTATGAACTTTGAAGAAAAGTAAGTAATCTTTTTTTTTGGGGGGGAGGATTTATTCTGAACTTAAATGCCTCCCAAAAGAGAATGTCTATATACATAGCCAGACACAGAATGAAGATTCTATAGAAATCTGTGAATCTCCATTTAATACTACTTGCCTTTTAAAAGCTATATGATAAATTATTCATGTCACTTTCAAAGAAGACAGATAAGCACCACAGTAGATAGAGGGCTGAGTTGGGAGTCAAGATCTAAGTTAAATGCCATTTCAGACACTTTGACCCAGGCAAGTCATTGACCCTTTATCTGTCTCAGTTTCCTCATCTGTGAAATTGTGATAATAATAGCACTTACCTCCCAGAGGTATGAAGATCAACTGAGAAAGTATTTGTAAAATACTTTGCAAACCTTTTAAGTACCTTATGAATGCTAATTATTATTATTTAAACATTGTCCTGCTTATCTTTGCTTCCTTCTAAAATTCCTTCTGCTTTCTTCTGCCACTTAAAAATGGTCCCATTGCACTTTTATTTTATATCACCATCATTAATATCCTTTGCTTCCCTATCCCTACAATTAAAAGCTAGAGGAAGAGATATAGCCTCAGAATGATCTAGAATTGACAATGAGAAGAAAAAAATATCCCCCATCCTTTCTTCTCTTCCTGTAATTGGGGAATGGTGTTTGGTAGAAAGGGTTTAGATTTATGTGGTTTGCTCAGAAGAAAATTAGTTTTCTGTTAATGCCAGGAAGTGGAAGGAATGTTGGTTGAAAAGAACTATGCCTAAAGATGTCTGAAAGTTTGATAATTGAGTATGGGTTAAAATGAATTACTTTTCCTGTTCACAATCCACCAAACCAATCAGCTCCATCTCTCAAGGGCCCCTCTTGGGATCCATTCAGGAACAGAAGTAGAGGATTTAAAACAAAAATAAAGGATTTAACAAAATTTTTTAATGGTTTCTACTGGACATACTAATCCTTGTTAAAATTTAAAAATTTTTGAATATATGACCTTCATTTCTACACTTCCCTTTCTTCCTATTAAGTGCTTAGAACTCCCTAAGGACTTTATCTTCCATCAACTTTGGGCAAAGCAAGTGCCAGTGACGTGATGTTTACGTGGAAAATTAATTAAGGAGCCAAGCCAAATCCTATTGCATTATAGAGAAAGACATTTTGATTTCAAATTCAAATGAGTTAATTAAAAAGTGAGTGTGGAAACTAGATTGAATCACAATGTTTCACTTCGTCTCCCCAGGGAAGCTAAGATGCTACTGGACTCCAAGATGTCTAAGGTCTCCTCTGTCAGCTCTTAGTCAGGCATCAGGAGGCATTTATTTGGGTGTCAGAAGAGGAAGCATCATAAATACCCTTGTTGGTGGTGTTCAGTTATTTCTGTCATGTTCTATTCTTCATAATCCCATTTGAGTTTTTCTTGGCAAAGACACTGGAGAGGTTTGCCATTTCCTTTTCCAGATAATTTTCTTCCAGATGAAGAAACGGAGGCAAAAAGAGTTATTTGGCTTGCTCAGGGTCTCACAGCTACTAATTGTCTGAGACCAGATTTGATCTTGGGAAGATGATTCTTTATGACTTCAGGATCAGTACTCTATCCACATCATGTAGCTGCCCAAGAAGACCCAAGAAAGCCACTAAAAAGTCTCCATGCAAATATTAATTCTAATAGCCTCAGATAGAACTTAAACTCTAGTTCATAGAGTCTCAGAGTTTAGGACTGGCAAGACCTGAGATCGTCCAATCTAACTCACTTATTTTACAAACAAGTAATTACTTAAGGTCATGTGGGTAGCAAAACCAGGATTTAAACCAAGTCTTTTGACTTTACATCTACTATTTTCTGCCACACCACACTACCTATGCTTGGCCATTATCCTAATCCCATCAGCTAATCCCACAACTAGCCATGGATAGCTCTCTGTTGCTGCTGTAGAGAGCCCACTGACCCCCTGGTTCATCCAACAGTTTTGATCATCGCTAAAATTCTGTGCTCCCTGATATTATAGCCCCTTCCAAGGCTCATATCCTATGATTTCATAAATTGTATGAATTATTTAGAAAACACATGGGACCTGAACATTTGTTTCCTCCATTCACAGGCTCAGCCCAGTAACCCAAGAGATCTTGACAATCTTCCTGTGACTATTAATCTTTGAAACAACATATAAACATATTAAGAAAAGAAATACACACCTATTATAGCTTCATTCTTCCTGAAAAACAGCAAGCTGTGTGCCTACAGAAATGTTTCCAAAGCACAATCTATGGTGTTGACTGGCTTCAGCTGACATACTGTTACCTGCTGTGAGGTTGACACATATTCCCTTTCCCACACCAACCACTTTTCTGCTTCACTTTAAAAGGACACTCGAATAGGATTTAGGAGACAGAAAGGAGCTCTGCCCCCCTCTCATCTAAGCAAGTCTGTACCATCATACTACCAAAAAGTGGTCATTCAGTCTTTACTTGAAGATATAACAGGAGAGGGAGCCCATGACTTCCCAAGGCAATCCAATGCATTTTTGGACAGCTCTGTTAGTAAACTTTTCCCTATATTTAGCCTAAATTTGCTAAATTATTTGGGGTAATCAAATGAGGGAAGGCACTAGCATTAATGAAAATAAGAAAAGGTTTCCCACAAATCAGGATTTTAGCTGAAACTTGAAGGAAACATTTACAAGCATGGGAAAATGCCATTGAAAGTGCCTGAAGGGGACAGCTGGGTAGCTCAGTGGATTGAGAGCCAGCCCTAGAGACGGGAGGTCCTAGGTTCAAATCTGGCCTCAGACACTTCCCAGCTGTGTGACCCTGGGCAAGTCACTTGACCCCCATTGCCTAGCCCTTACCACTCTTCTGCCTTGGAGCCAATACTCAGTATTGACTCCAAGATGGAAGGTAAGGGTTTTAATAAAAAATAAATAAAAAAGAAAGTGCCTGAAATCTGGAGATGTAATATCTTATTCAAGGAACAGAAAAAGTTCAGAGGGGAGAAAGATTTTATTTGGAAAATAATTAATTCCATTTGGGATATGTTGATTTTAAGATGTCTACAGGTGGAGGAAACTAGGTAGCTCAGTGGATAGAGAGTCAGGCTTGGAGAAGAGAGATCCTGGGGTCAAATCTGACCTCAGACACTTCCTAGCTCTGTGACCCTGGACAAGTCACTTAACCCCAGTTTCCTAGTCCTTAAACTCTTCTGCCTAGGAACCATTACTTAGTATTGATTCCAAGACAAAAGGTAATGGTTTAAAAAGGAAAAAATCATCTATAGGTCATGACTATTAGACATTAAGTTTGAGGTGTCTAATAGTCAATTGGATATATGAGTCTGGATGTTAGGAGAGAGATTAGGGGTAGATAAGTATATCCAAGAATCATCAGCATAGATGAAAAAATAATTACTAATGAGATCACCAAGTGAAATAAATTTAATGGAAGGATAATAAAGAGGGCCCAGAACAGTGGCCAAAGGAACATCCATGTTTAGGGAATTTAACCTAGACAAAAATCCAGCCTAGATGACTAAAAAGAAGCAAATGGTCAGATAGGACCATTGATTTATACAGGACCTGAAGTGAGAAGGACTGTCAGCCTTTCTTCTCACTCTTACCTTTGGAAGTCATTTAATCCTTTGCCACCCACAAAGTCAACTATAACATTAGTCATTCAGACCCCCAAATCAGATTTCTCATGTTATAGTTGTCCCAAATATGGAATTCTGTAAAGATCAGAAGAGCTATCCAAATGCATTTTAAAATCAACAACAGTGTTTTTGAAGACTTTCACCCAAGTACTTTCTAATTGTTCCTACTTTGGCTTATTTTGCTTATCTCAGGTCATATGTAAGTGGACATCAATCAATCAATAAGCATTTATTAAATGCCTACCAGTACCAGGAACTATGCTAACACTGAGGATACAAAGACAAATGTGAAACATTTGCCTTACCATTAGGTTCTTAAGTTGTGCATTGGAGAGAATCATTGCCATTAACAGATCCATCTGCCCATCTATATGTAAGAACTCCAACCAAAGAAGCCTTTTTTAATTTTCTATGAATCCTGACCCTGGTACTTATGTGACTCTGGCACCATGCCCAGTGCAGTCTTGACCTTTCTTTGCTTCCTAGCACCACAGGTTACACTCCCCTGTCTCCCAACACATAAATCATTCTCTACCTCCAAATATTCTCAGGAGCAGAACTTGCTATCTATCCAGCTAAATGACTTCATGGGAGGAACTGTCAGATCAGTAGCACACCCAGATATATTTTCCCTTTGAGGTTCAATCTCCCTGGACTCAATACTCAATCAAAGCTATTATAGACAATGCATCCTTGGTCTTAGTTTTCCAAGCTAGCCCTCCTGGTCTTTCAACTACTGCCAGGGCAGAATGCCCTGTATTTGTCAGTCATTCAAAAACTCAAAGATGTTTGCTTTCAAATTCATGTAGAATCTATCAAAAGATCTACTGTCTTCAGCAGAGATGGTCAGGAAATTTCAAATTCTTAAAGAAGATATCAAATGTAAGAGCCAAATAGTGTTGATGGATCAATTTATGCAGATCTTTGCAAATCTTGTCCAACATGAACCAACTAGCATGCAGTTGGCAGAAACCCTGTAGTTTCTGAACACATCAAGCAATGCATCTAGATCAGAATGCACCTGACTCTGCCAGACTATACACTATTATAGTTGGAGCCACAAACAATCTACTACTTGACTGAGAACCACCAACCACCCAAGCATGGAGGACCCATCCAAGACCCTAAATTAAATATAGCTGTGCAGGCCCCATATCTGGACCAGGAGAAATGCCCTCTATGAAGTCTTTCAGGACATTACTCAATCCACTATCAAGCAGAAGCTTTGGGGAAAGAGAGGGCACAAGATTATGTAGTGTGAAAGTTGCTGACATTGCCAATCTTCTATTCCCAAAGACCTTAGTCAACCCAGATTTTTAATTTAGTCATTAGACCACCTTTTATGCCTGCAGATATAGTATTCTCCCAGCCTGGGTACTTTAAATCAAAGCATAAAGAACTTCAGCATACTTTTTAGATATAGACATAGAGACAAACAAGGATGAATATATATTTCTTTAGCTACTGGCAAATGGCTAAACCTTATTAGTGATATAAACTGTGGGCAGGAAGCTGCTATAGTATGAGCTTATAGAACTACAAAACTCAACATTGAAGGTTCAGGTGAGGAATACATTGAACCCTTGAGCTTACAGTGATGGACTTGTTATGGCCTTGACATATCCTGTGTCCCTGTACTTCTGGTTATCATTGTGTCTACAAGGACCATTGGCATAAGAGATTAATTAGGTTTTCAGTAGTCTTGTTCACTCAAGCTACATCTACTCACTGAGAAGTATATGTCCCAGGGAAGTCTTTGGTGAAAAACAAAACAAAACAAAAAACTTGTGTGTTTTGACTCTTCATCCTCCTCTTCTCCTAAGGCTCTGAGTAATTTATGAATAAAAATAAAAAGCCAAAGCTCCATCATGATTAGCATAAGAGATATAGTATCACAGTCTTGAATCGGGACTCCAATCTGTGATCCTTGCCTGGCTGGTCTAACTATGTCAAACAGTTATTTTCCCTAATCTGGATATATGGAGAACCTCCAAATTCATCCATATCCACAAAGAATCTCAAGATTGGAAAAAACTTCATAGGCTGACTAGTTCAACTTCTACTTGAATAGGTAGAATTTGGGGGGGGGTAGCTTTGGGATAGTTCTAATTATTAGGAAGTTTTTCCTAAATAGAAATCTTTTTTCCTCATTTAAATTCTTTCCCATTGTTCTCATTTCTGCCCCCGAAGCAGGCTAAGCACATTTATTCCCTTTTTTCATATTCCTGCCCACAAAACCTTAAACAGTTATCATGTCTTGCCTAAATCTTTTTTCCCCTCCTTGCTAAAAAAATCCCATTTCCTTCAACTAATCCTCATGTGGCATAAATTTGAAATCCTACCTGAATTTGTTTGTCTCCTTTCTGAATGTTCTTCAGTTTATTGATATCCTTCCTAAAATGCAGCACCAAGTCATGAACACAGCACTCCAGATGTGGACTAACATAAGATATCAGAGAAATAGAAAATGCATTTTGAAATAGCCAGTTTGACATATTTGGAAGAGAATTAGTTTTAGAGTCCAATGATCTAAATTCAGATTACAGCTCTTCTACTTCTGTCTCTGGGTCCTGGGACAAATCACTCCAACTAGGTAGGACTAAGTATTTTTATCTATAAAATGAAAATGTTTGACTATAGACGACCTTTAAAATCCCTCCCAGTTCTAAGTTCATCTAGTTCAATGACTTTGGGGCAATGTTAAACTCCAGTAGTTATTGAACTTGGTCTCCCATGATCTGCTAAAAATGGCAGAAGGAGGAAGAAAGAATACATCAACAATATTTTTATTTATTCAAGACACCTACCAGCATATCATCTTGTTAAAAATGGTTCTCTAGCTTCTATCTGGAGCCATCTTTTCATGGAGCTGGAGAAAGTCCAATTCAGGTAAGGGAAGTTGAATCCATCAAAAATGGAGGTAGTCTAAAATGGTGAGCATCCATAATACCCAAGGACCTGTGTCAATTGGCCAGCAACAGCGACATTAAGGGTCACCGGTTATTACCAGTTTTTATTCCATGTTTAATAGCCCTTCCCAAATACCTCCCAGATTTCCTCAGACTCACAGAAATTTTTTGGTGGAACCCTTGTGTAATCTTTTGGGAAATAAAGCAGTGGTTCACTTTGCCTCTCATAATAAACATCCAAACTCATGTAAAGCACTTGTGATAGATAGAAAAAACCATAATGTGGGAGTAGAAACTGTTTATTACCTAGCTAGTGTCTCTCCCTTATACTCTAAAATGCTATGTACACTCCAATACACTGTTATTGGAGCTGCATGTTGTTCCAACTCTTCTGGAAAACAATTTGGAATTATTTCAGAAAAGTTATTGAATTTTTGACCCTGAGATTCTACTATTGGGCATATATGCCAGGGAAGTCAAGCAAAAAGAAAGGTGCCATGAATATAAAAATATTTATAATAGCACATTTGTGCTAGACAAAAACAGAAAAACAAGTGGGTATCTATCAATCAGAGAATGATTAAACCTGCTGTGATATATCAATGTGATGGAATAATATTGCACCATATGAAACAACCAACATGAGATATTCAGATAAACATGAGAAATTTTGTATGAACTTATAGGGAACAAAAAAAATTTAAAAATAGCACACACAATAGCTATTAAAATACAAATGAGAAAGATACCTAAAGGCAGCTGAATTCAGATTAAATGCAATTTCTAATATTGATGATACAGGATAGATAACAAAACACTCCTCTCCCATGAAGGTTGAGAGGGAGGATAACTACAGGTGCTAATTATGTCAAGCTTGGACAGATCTACTTGCTGTATTGGTCGGGTATTGCTTGATGGTACATCTTTATGACAAGGGAGGGTTCTTAAAGGGCCAAGGTGTACATTGGGATTTGACTGTTGTGATTAAAATTATAAAGATGTCAATAAAACTAACATTAAAACAGAAATAGTGCACATATTGTTCAAGGAAACTGTCAACAGTGGAAAGAAATTGCACCATAAGAGAGAAGGCAGGAGTAGCATGAAAGGCATGGTACTACCCTTTAGAGACACACCCCTAGCCAGTCCAGTCACCTGTAAAGAAACAAGAACACTAACAACATGCCTAGAAATAAAGTGGGAGTGGGAGGCAAATAAAGGGGTTCCTTTTTATCAGTGAGTTTAAGCTTTCCATCATCCGTGGCTGGAGTTAAGACCAGTCCTGTTCAATGAAAGAGAAGATACCTTGTACTAGAAACTATAATGTAGCCACATTAAAGCTAGAGAATTTGGTGGCTACCCAATCTTAACTAGATATTATACTACTCCAGTAGGAATAGGTGCAAGATATATAGAACTATGTTCATCTGTCTGACATCCAGACAGGAAAACCCCCTTGGGAGAAGAGGAATATTGGGATCATGTCACTTGGGCTACTGCATAGGAAAACCAGCATGTGTGATTTCTTCCAAAGCCTACTCTCACCATAAGGAGGACCTAGAGGACATGTCTGTGAATATGCCATGACAGGTCAGTGGCAAAAGAAAGAAGAAACAACACTTGATCACTTTGGATTTGTTAATCCTTTGTTGGAAGGTTTGCCTAAGCAAAGGAAACCAAAGAGAAGTACTCGGGGAACAGATCTGAGTGGCACTCAGAGTGAATTTTAACTGATCAATCAATAAGCATATATTTAGCACCTACTATGTGCCAGACACAATATGAAATGCTAGGGATGCAAAGACAAAAATTTAACAGTACCTTCTTTCAAGAAGTTTACATTCTAGCAGGTTAACAACATGAACTTATATAGATAACCACAGGATATGTACAAAATAGATACAAGACAATTTTAGAGATAAGGTTCCAGAGGGGACAAGAAAGGTGACCAGGAAAATGGGGTGATTGAATTGACTCCTGAAGGAAGTCGGAGATACCAAGAAGTAGGAGTGAGAAAGAATAGTATTCTAGGCATGGAAAACAGCCAATGCACAAAAATGGAAGATGGAAGGATGTGTCATTGTATATGAGGAACAGTGGAATTCACTCTCACTAAACCATGGAACACATAGAGGGGAGTAAAATATTAAGAACACTGAAAAGATAGAAATAGTTTGCCACTATTTCCTCAAAATACTGGATATTCTCACAGATGATTCAGTTCATTTCATTCCTACCATAGTCTTTCCCAATGCATCCTGCACCTCCCTATCATCCTCCATCTCTTCTGCCCTTTGTAGAGAAACTCTTCCAAATGACCATCTACAATAGGAACCTCCCCTTTCTCTCTTCTCACTCTCTTATGAACCCTTTGCAATCTGGCTCCTAAACTGATCATCCCATGGAAACTGCTCATAGTTACTAATGATCTCTTGGGTGACAGATTCAATTCAAATTCAATTCAACTTTTCTCAGTCCTCATTCTCCTTGACTTCTCTTCTTTGACACTGTTGAATACTCTCTCCTCCTATAAAGTCTCTTCTCTCTGGGTTTTTAAGATACTACTCTCTCTTGATTTTCTTCATATTTATCTGACTTCTCCTTCTCTGTTCTCTTCCTTCAGATCATATATTCTAACTAGAAGTATCCCTTATGATTCTGCCCTGGATCCTCCTCTCTTCTCCCTCCATATTATTTCAATTGGTGATCTCATCAGCTCATATATATTTACTATATCTATGCTGATGCTTCTAAAATCTACCTATCTTTCTCCAGTCTCTTTGCTCACCTCCAATCTCCTATCTTCAACTCTCCTTCAGACATCTCAAATTGGATTTCCAGTAGATATCTTAAACTGAATATGTCCAAAACAGAACTCATTATCTTTTCCCAGTATCCTTTCTCCCCTTCTACCTTCTCAATTATTGTACAGGGTAACACTATTCTAATCCATCAGGTTTGCAACCTAAGAGTCATGCTGGATTCCTTATTATCCCTCACCCTCCATATCCAGGATGTTTCTAAAATCTGCCACTTTTACCTTTGCAACATCTCTTGAATATATCCCCTTCTCTCCTCTGACACTGCCACATCATGTTGATTACTAAAATAGTTTGCCAGTAGGTCTGCCTGCCTCAAGTTTCTCCCTCCAAACTATTCTCCATTTAACAACTAAAGCAATTTTCCTAAAACACAGGTCCAAACATCACCCCCCTACTTAATAAACTCTAGTGGCTTCCTATTGCCATTAGGGGCAAATTTAAAAAATGAACTTTTAGCATTCAAACTCTTTATAACCTACCCCCCTCCTGCCCTTCCAGTCTTCTTACAGCTCACTCCCTGACTTGTACCTTTGAATTAGTAACACTGGTTCACTGGCTGTTCCATGAAGAAGACACTCCATCTCTCAGCTCTGGGCATTTTCGCTGGCTCTCTTCTATGCCTGGAACATTCTCTCTCCTCCTTTCTAATTACTGACTTCTCTGGCTTTCTTTAAGTCCCAACTAAAATCCCATCTTCTATCAGAAGCCTTTCCTAAACCCCTCTTAATCCAAGTGCTTTCCCTCTTTTAATTATTTCCTACTTATCCTGCATATAGCTTGCTTTGTTTGTGTATGTATGTGTGTATACATACACACACATACATATTTATTGCATATTGTTTCTCCCATTAGACTGGAAGCTCTTTGAGGGCAGAGATTGTTTTTTGTTCTTTTGGTATCTGTAATGTTTAGTACAATATCTGGCCCATAATAGGCACTTAATAAATTTGTTTTCTAAGAATGAATGAATCTTAACATTCAACATCATTGAGTTCTTCCATATATATATAGTCATACATGATGTTATACCTATATCCTCAAAATGTGTCACAGTTTTGCACCTGTTTAAGAGAATAACCCTTCATTCCTCCAGTTAAGAACATTTTCCTACATCTACCACACTTCTCTTCCAAAGCCAATAAAAAAATCAAGTTTACTGAACACTGATACACACACTACCATGTAGTGTTGTTTTCTTTTTTGTGTTACAATACCATTCCCTCCTCCAACATGAATATAAATTATAGTTTTCCCCGGCACTCTTCACCCCATGCTTGTTATTCTTAACCCCACCCCTGTGTCAGTGAATAATTACTACCCAGGGGAACTGGAAGTAGCTGAAACTGGCCAACAGGAGACACAATGTGGTTAATGATGGCTATAAATGGCACACAGATAACCTCAGAGTCCTGGGGGAGCCCTTGTGCATAGGGCCTAAGTATGGCTAAACACCAGGAATCTCTGTAATGGGGAAATGCTCAAATAAGCTAACATTTACTTTCATAGAACATATTCTCTTCCCCTTCCCACACCCAAATCCTCTAATCAAGCACAAAAGTATTATCAGCTCTTGGCCCTCAGAAGTCATGGTAGGAACAGAAAAATCACCAGTAAAGAATAACAATACCTACCATGTATAAAGTACTTAAATGTTTGCAAAATACTTAACGTCATAAACTTATTTGATCTTCCTAAACCCTCAGTGAGGTAAGTGCTACAACTATTACTATCCCCATTGAGTAGAAAGTAAAACTGAGGCTAAGAGAAGTTAAGTAATTTTTTCAGGGTCATACAGTGAGCCTCTGAAGGAGTATTTGAACCAATGTCTTGCCTATTCCAAGTCTAGTGTTCTACATCAAGTTGTTCCCCTCTAGGAATCCCAGGGCTATCTTCCAAGAGAATATCTCTATATGCCCTAGAAAACTAAGAAACCCCATTTTGGGACCATTCTGGGGTCTTTCTCCTTCTCTTTTCTCCTCTGCTAACCCAGTTCCTCTTTCTTTTTATTTCCCCCTCCTACTCTCCTCTCCTTTCCTGATTCTCTGAACCCTTTGCAATTTCACTCTCCATCTTTTTTTTTTATAAGCTTGTTTCTACACTTCAGCTTTTTTTGTCATCTTAATGGCCATGAGCACCCTCTCATACTCTGAGGCCCCTTTGATCTCTGCCTGAGCTGGGCAGACTGCCATGGGCTGGTTGTGCCTTTAATCCTTCTCACTGCAAATCAGTAATAACTCTGGCCACTTCTTTTTTGAGGTTCTGAGCCTGGAATTGCCACTTTCTTCTTTCTTTCTTTTTTTGTGGATGAAGCATCATTTGCTTTGGCCCTGAGTCAGACATGAAACTGTGTGTGTGCCTGAATTGTGTATTAAGAATTAGGAATATTTCAGATGCGTGTTTTTTTCTTTGGCATAAAATAAATCAATTAACCTTAGTCCTCATAGAAATGAAATTGTCCATTTTTGAATGAGTATTTGAAGAAAACATCTGGAAAATCTCAGCTATTACTGTTTACTTTAACTGCTATTATCAATCAACTTGAAAGGGATTTTTATATTTAAATATAATTAACAGTCCTATTTTTTGAAATAATATCCTATGAATAACTCTAAAGTATTATGTCCATTTTATGGATAAAGTAATTGTAATAAAAATTAACAGAAGAACTAAGGCTAGAACTGAATACCAAAACTCAATGAACTCTAGCAATTACTTCATAAATAAAAGCATACAGGAAAATCTCAGTTAATCACGTAATTTAATTCATTTTTTAAATGTTTTAATGGAGGAGAGGTGTTTGGGGGTTTTAAATCTCTTTCCCTTCCCAATAAGATTCTAACTCTCTTAGAATCCTCCTTTATAACAAAGTAAATCAGTTTAATAATACCAATCTCCATAGCAGTCATCTGAGAATATATGCAACAGTTTACATTTGTAGTCACCCATCTCTCAATGAAGAAGAGGTAAGTATATTTCTTAATTGGACCTCTGAAACCAAAATTAATCACTGCCTAGGGATTTTCTTCAGAGGATCAGAGTGTGTTCCATAAATTTCAACCATTCAGGGCCCATGGTAGCCAGAATAGAGCCCAGGTTGAGAAAAGATATAGATCAGAAATAGTGGGGATTTCCACTAGCATTTCCTATACTAATATGTATTTATATCTAATACTTCTTTGTATCTGAGTACTTCTAGATCTCTTTAAACTTAAGATTCAATTTAATTCAATTCAACAATCATTAATTAAGTACCCATTATATGCAAGGTATTACACTAGGTATGCTGAATATCATGAATCATGGATCTGGGTCATTAAAAACAAGGGGCTACAGTAAAATGTGAACTATAAAGAACAGGATATATACAATCTATACTTCCAAGACTATTTCAGTTGAACTGTAAGGATGTACCTTTTTCTGCTATGGGAGTATCCAACATTAACTTTCCAGGGAGTACAGTGTTATTGTCTCCTAGATTCATGGCTTCCTCTATCTTCATGCTTCCTAATAGGACTGCTGTCCAGCAGTTCCAAGTTCTGAAAACTGCTGTTACTCCAGTGGTTGTTAAAGGTGCGTGTGTTTCAGAGCTAGTAACAGACTATAATTTCAGAACTCAATGTGTTGAAACTAACCAATGTTTCTCTATAGCACTTCTATCATCCCCAACTCTGTAACCACTATCCCTCCCTGCAAATAGGAGATTCACTTGGGAAAGATTCACTTTGTAGCCCCAGAATAGTTTAAATAAACTTCAGTGATCAGGTATTTTGATTGAGAGCCCATCTGAGAAACTATCCAAGACAGAGTTCTTTATTTTAAGATCTCTCTCTCCCTCTCTCTCTCTCTCTCTCTCTCTCTCTCTCTCTCTCTCTCTCTCCTCTCTCTCCCCTCCCTCTCTCTCTCTCTCCTCTCTCTCCCCTCCCTCTCTCTCTCTCCTCTCTCTCCCCTCCCTCTCTCTCTCTCTCTCCTCTCTCTCTCTCTCCTCTCTCTCCCCTCCCTCTCTCTCTCTCTCTCCTATCTCTCTCTCTCTCTCTCTCTCTCTCTCTCTCTCTCTCTCTCTCTCTCTCTCTCTCTCTCTCTCTCTCTCTCTCTCCCTCAATCCTACCTTCCCCCTTCCTTCATTCTCTCTCCTCTCCAAAGAACAAATCCTCTAAGGGGGCTGGAATCTCAAATTTGGAGTTCACTCCAAATCAACTGATTGTACCCAAAATTAACCTGCTGCTTTTATACATAGCTCACAGGAATTTATTAAAATGATCTTCAACCAGTCACAAGATATCTCTTATGTGATTCCATGTACTTTCATCCAATGACCCAAAGCCCTTTTGATCTTTACTGATTGATTAAGAACTTATTAGTATCTAATTTACTTTTGATAGATTGATTAGTTCAGTCTGGATTTATGGGCTTTCTTTGATTAATTTGGTTGAATATGGACTCCCACCTCTACAATATGACCCTATGATCTCTCACAAATAGTCTTCCAGTTTTGACATGAAAATCTTCAGTGATAGGGAACACTAGCAGAAAAGTAGCAGAGCAGGGCAGAGAAGTAGCTCAGTGGATAGACAGCCACACTAGAAAAATGGGAGGTTTTGAGTTCTAATCTGACCTAGACACTTCTTTACCATGTGACCCTGAGCAAGTCACTTAACCCCAGTTACCCAGCCCTCACCATCCTTCTGCCTTGGAATCAATACTTAGTATTGATTCTAAAACAGAAAGTAAGGGGTTTTTAAAAGGAAAGAAAGGAAGTAGCAGAACCTGAGATTCAAACCCAGGTCCTCTGATTCCAAAATTGTTTTTCTAGCCTACTCTTCCCCCCCCCCATATCTTTTCCATTTTAGACTAGATTAAGCTTCATATGTGGCATGGTTTTTCCTACTCTTCATCAATCTTGTCATTCATTTCTGGAAACTATTTTGTTCCTCTCTTTCCTAAACTAAACATGGTATTGGTTTGTTTTGTCTTTTCTTACCCAAAGTAAACTTCTTAAAATATGAACCATGTCAGTATTATTTAATCTAATTTCTCTTGTTACAATATAAGGCAATGTATCCTTCTTCAATATTTCTTGTGGAAAGACAAAATTACTCCTTGTAATCTAGAAAGTATAGCAAATATATAAATCCTAAATTCAGACCAGCTGATGCACACATTACTGAGAGAATGGAGGCTTAAAAGGTTTAGACCCCAAATAGGTGGCACAGTAAGTAGAACATCTGACTTAAAATCAGAAAGGATTGCATTTATTCTATATCAAATACTTACCAGATTTATGACTAGCAAGGCTCAGTTTCCTTATCTATAAAATTAAGGTAATAATAGCACCTACCTCACAGGTTAGGTGCAAGAATCAAATGAGATAATATGCGTAAAGTACATTGTAAATTTCAAAGTGCTATATAAATATTATTTATCATTATTATTATTCCCAAGATAAGAATATTTTATGTTTGGCCAATAAAACATTTTATTGACCAATTTTCACTACAACCTTTCTCCAAAAGCAGGGGTATTTATTGGATCACAGAATTATAAAGCACATGAACTTGTAGAGAAATTTCTGACTCAACACAATCACTTGCTTATAACCATAGAAAATAACATAGATATAGTGAATTGATATATAGTTTAATAGTAACCCTAAAATAAAGGTTCCCATATGTTCCTGAGGAGAGGATAAAATTAGATTATATAGCCCATGACTCAATCTAGTTTTTATTAGGTTTATATTGGAGAAAGTGACATGGTTCAGAAGATCTGAACTCCAGAATAGGGAATAAAGTGGCAGAGAGGGGTTAGAGAGCAAAAAATAGTGAAACGAGATCAGGAGCATGAAACTAAAAAAAACAAAGATGGAGAGGAGAGAGGAACGGAGAGAGGAGAGGAAAGAGGAGAGGAGAGGAAAGAGGAGAGGAGAGGAAAGAGGAGAGGAGAGGAGAGGAAAGAGGAGAGGAGAGGAAAGAGGAGAGGAGAGGAGAGGAAAGAGGAGAGGAGAGGAGAGGAAAGAGGAGAGGAGAGGAGAGGAAAGAGGAGAGGAAAGAGGAGAGGAGAGGAGAGGAGAGGAGAGGAGAGGAGAGGAGAGGAGAGGAGAGGAGAGGAGAGGAGAGGAGAGGAGAGGAGAGGAGAGGAGAGGAGAGGGGAGGGGAGGGGAGGGGAGGGGAGGGGAGGGGAGGGGAGGGGAGGGGAGGGGAGGGGAGGAGAGGGGAGGGGAGGAGAGGGGAGGAGAGGGGAGGAGAGGAGAGGGGAGGGGAGGAGAGGAGAGGAGAGGAGAGGAGAGGAGAGGAGAGGAGAGGAGAGGAGAGGAGAGGAGAGGGGAGGGGAGGGGAGGGGAGGGGAGGGGAGGGGAGGGGAGGGGAGGGGAGGGGAGGGGAGGGGAGGAGAGGGGAGGGGAGGAGAGGGGAGGAGAGGGGAGGAGAGGAGAGGGGAGGGGAGGGGAGGGGAGGGGAGGGGAGGGGAGGAGAAGGGAGGAGAGGGGAGGAGAGGGGAGGAGAGGAGAGGGGAGGGGAGGAGAGGAGAGGAGAGGAGAGGAGAGGGGAGGAGAGGAAGCAGGATAAGGGAAAGGGGAAAAGATAGCAAGTCTTCATGACCCCAGAGTACAGACATTCAGTCTACTTTGATAAAGTTAAAAAGAATGCAAGGCCTGAGAAGAACAATATGGTGAGCTGTAGTTTTCAGGGACAGGAGAAAAAAAGGTAGAAAGAGAGCCACTTGGTTTGAAGCCATTGAAAGAGAGGAAAAGAATCTTAGAATGTGTCTTCCTTAGGAGAGAGCCCATAGAGAAAATACATATTCCAAATGCTGGCCTTCACAGGGGAACAGCAAGAGTTGAAGATTCTGCATGAGCTTTATCATAGTTTCTCAACCAGTATTACAAAACCACCTTCCTGTCTGCTGTCATCTCTATAGTCTGCTTCTCAGGTCCAGCTAAAATAGAAGCAAAATTACCTGCTCCCCAATCTAAGTTCTGGGCTAGATCTGTTGGTCAGTGGGGATAATAACCCTTTTAAAACCTGAGCTAGTTTGGAATCAAGAGCTTTCTGTCTGAAAATCAAAGCAACAAAATAGCAAATAAACAAGGTGAAATCATAGCAATACCAAAAGAAATAAAAAGCATAATCAGAACCTATTATACACAGTTAAATGCTTTTTAAAAATTATGAGTAGGCAAAAAAAGAATATCTTCAAAAATATGAAATACCAAAATTAACAGAAGACCAAATAGAAGTCTTAAAGAACCAATAGCAAAAAAAGAAAGAGGACTAGCTATAAAGTATTAATAAAGCCAATAAAGGAGACAATTCCTCATCCTGATAGATTCAAAGGAAAATTATATGAAATTTTAAAAGAATAATTGACATCAATATTATACAGATTTTTCTCAAAAATTGAAAGAAATCACCTCTACCAGATACTTTTTACAAGGCAAATATAATTTTAATACCAAAACCAGGGAAGGAAAAGGTACAGAGGATATTGATTCAATAATTTTACATTTTTAAAACCATAAGCATAATCATACTAAAAACAAAAATATCCCCACATAAATATGTCAATAGATATGCTAAAGAGCCTTTGACTAAGTAGAATACTAATATATGCAAAAATAATTTACAAAGTAGAGACATAGATTATCATAAAAGGATCTATGTAGAACAAAAAGCAAAAATAGTATACAAGTTACGATTGAACTTGTCCCCATAAATATGAAAACAAGAATGTCTAGTCTTTCAGTTATTACTTTGTATAGTTCTAGAAATTCTAGCAAAAAGAAAAGAGTATGGAAATTAAAGGAGCGGAGATTGGTAGACAGAAGATAAAGTTAACTCCACTACTGATATGGCAGTTTACTTAGACATTCAAGGAGATGAGCAAAGATACTTAAGACAATAGCTTCAACAAAGTTGCAGGCTACAAAACAAACCCTCAAAAATAGCAGCATTTCTATATCATCATAAAAAAATCCAAGAGGCTATAACATAAAGGAAAATCTAATTGCAAATAACTACCAGACTTAATTTACAGTTTTAATGCTATACTAACCAAATTATCAAAAGGACATATTCAGAACTTGATAAAGTAATAACAAACTTCATTTAGAAACATAAAAGATTAAGAATATCAAAGGAAATTAGGAAAAGAGACAGGGACAGAAGAGGAATAGCACTTCTAGACCTTAAACTATTACGATGACTTACTTGGTATTAATTTTAAAAAAGAAAGGCAGATCAGTAGAACTAACTGGACAAAGGAGAATCAGAAACAATAGAATTCAATAGCCCAATGTTTGATATACTAGAAAAACATAAATTACTTTATGTAATTTATGTAAAAAATAAAAAACAACCCTGAAGTTTTACCTAGCACTCAGTAAATTTGCAAAGATGGCAAAAGATAGGAATAGTAAATATTGAAGAAGTTATAGGAAGATAGGCACACCAGTGCATTGTTGGCAAAACTCTAAGTCAGCATAGCCATTTTGGAAAGCAATTTGGTATTATGCAAAAAAAAAATGACTAAAATAGTCATTCTCTTTGACCCAAAGATTCCAATACTAGGTTTGTAACCCAAGGCCACTGATGAGAAAGAGAACATTATTACCAGCAATAGAAATATTGTTTGAAGATGGTTTTGTATATATCTATCTAGAGAGAAAAAATTGATAATAGAAACAATCAAGACATAGTTATATATAAATATATAGTAGTTGTTAAATGATGCCCTCTGTAGTGTGGGGAGAGGAGGAAAGTGGGAGATGCCTGGGAATTTTAATGTAACAAACAAAAAATATATGTTTTTAAAAAGAATAGATACCAATACATCCCAAAATATTTATAGCAACATTTATATTTATAACAGCATTTTTGTGATATCAAAGAATTGAGGATAAGAGTGAAGTAGATGCCCATAAGTTGAAGAAGTTAAACATATTGTGATGCATAAATATAAAGGAATATTATTACTAAGCTATAAGAAATGATGAGTGTAACAACACAAAGAATCATGAACATGGATTGATGCGAGGTAATGTAAGCAAAGCCCCCCAAAAATATACAGAATGACTATAACAGCATAAATGGAAAGAACTACTACACACACGAAAATCAAAGATAAATGGCACAAATTATAAAGAATAAGCATAGCTAAAAAGAAAATGTATGATAAGACAGTCCCACTTTAGTCTCTTGCAGAGGTGGGTTGTTCACAAGTGTATGTTTGCTGATTTTTTCCTCCTCTTTTTCTTTACATTTCTCTTTTAAAATATTATTTGATACACAGAATGGCTTTCAAGGGGGCATAAGACAAGAGACATGGGGGGATATGATGATAAAAAATAAAATATATCATCTTATAAGATAGAGGGGGAGTTTCCTATCCTTTTACTAGCAGGGAACCACTTCAGCAACACAGTCATGTGAGACCTATTTTATTGACTGGAGGAGAAGGGGAAGATGGGGTGCTGAATTTTCAAAGCCCCATTTCAAATAGCTAGATATGAGCAATGTATTAATCCAAAATTATTATATTATGAGTCTCTCCACAAGAATCCCTGGTTGTAGTCCTGGTTCAGTCATACTGTGTGACTAAGTATAAAAGCTAAGTAGCTTTTGGGAGAACCTCAATTTTCTCTCCTATAAAATGGGGAAAATAAAAAAGAATTAGCTGATAGCTATTATTAATATTTAGTTGTTGTTCAGTCTTTTCAGTTGTGTCCAATTCTTTGTGACCTTATCTGAGGTTTTCTTGGCAAAGATTTTGGAGTAATTTCCATTTCCTTCTCCAGCTCATTTTGCAGATAAGGAAGTGAGGCGAAAAGGGTTAAGTGACTTATCCAGGGTTAAATAGCTAGTAAATGTCTGAGAACAGGTTTGAACTCAGGAAGATGAGTTTTCCTGACTTCAGACCCAATGCTTTGTCATCAGGCTGCCCAAATATTTATACAGTATTTTACAGTTTTCAAAGCACTTAACAAATTGTTGCTGGTACAATAGAAAGACAACTGAACTTGGAATTAGAAGATCTGAAATGAAATCTTGGCTCTTCTACTGACCTTAAAAAACGAATAAATATCTCTGTACTGTTTCCTCACATATAAAATGAAGGAATTAGATTATATGATTTCTAAGTTCCATCTCAAATGTAAGTCTATGACCCTGTATGCTGCTGGGATCACTTCCCCTCCCTTTAGAAATCTCATTATATGTCTTGTCTTTGTTAGAATGAAAGCTCTTTGTGGGCAGGTACTAGATTCACTGCTTATACTTAGTGAATTCTTTTAAAAAGTACTTTTTAATTCATTCATCCTATTATATGTTCCAATGATCTCATTTGATCCTAACAGTAACCCTGTGAGGTAGTTACTGTTATTATCTCAGTTTTACAGATGAGGAAAATAAGGATTAGAAAGGCTAAATGATTTGTCCAAAGTCACAAAGATAGCTTCAGCATTTTAATATTCTAACTCTTCCTTTCCTGGCCTGGAGAAATCATCTATTCACACCTCTTCACCTGCTTTAACAGAATGCTGGAGAAATGCAATATGCAAATTTAAAATGGAGCCCATAAAGATCATGGTGAGGCTAACAATGGTAACTTTTCATTACTAAATAGTCCCTAGAATCAGAACACAGGAAATATATATATTATATATATTATATATATATATTATATATATATAATATATATATTTCCTGTGTTCCTTCCAGTTTATATATAAACTGGAAGGAACACAGGAAATCAGACGAGTCAACAGCCTCCAAGATGCCTTCCAACCATGATTCTTTAAGACAGACCTTCAAGTACACAAAGATAGTTATTCATCTCTCCCAAGCCTTCTCTTCTGCCATTCCCTTTACATGATCCTCATGGAGTATGGTTTTCAGTCATCTCCCTTAGATATGCTCTAGTGCTGTGATGGTGAACCTATGGCATGGGCCAAAGATGGCATGAAGAGAATTCTCTGTGAGCACACAGCCACCCTCCCCGGGAGTTTATTAGAAAGGCAGAGGGACTCAGGCAGGGCTACTCCCTTCCCCACCTTTGCAGTATGCCTGGTGACATTTTTTCACATCTCCCACCCCTCTGTCCAGCAGCCCAATGGGAGCACACAGTGGGTAAGGTGGGCAACTCACAGATAACAGACCTGAAGGGGAGTAGAGCACTCAGACCACTCCCCTTCCCCTCTTCACCTAAGCTGAGTATGTTTTTTCACTTCATCCACTCCTCCATCTAGCAGCCCAATGGGAGCACTTTCTCCCTCCCCTGTGTGGGGTAAAGGTAAGGCACAAAATCTGGGGGAGGAAGGGGTAGGGCACAGCACATGATCACTAAAAGGTTCACCATTACTCTTCTTGTGTGTCAGTCACCATCACTGTTCCAAAGTAGTACCCATAAGTGGATTGTTCCATGAAGTTCTAACCCTAAACATTATTATTGCCTTTCTATGTGACTCATGGCATCATCACTGGGGATTCTCAGGGTCCAAGAACAAAAGGAACTATAGTACTGGGAGTATCTGTCTAGTTCCAGTGCCTCCCTGGTTCCAGAGATACTCTTGGCTCTTTGGGTCATATCAGTCAAAATGGGGCAGAAAGAAATTTGCCAGTATTATGCTCTATTTTGGCCCCATCATCTGAGCCACATTTTTTAAACTTTTGTCAGTGTCAATGGGAATTCCTCCATGGGAATCATGTCTACCTTCATTCTGTACTATCAGGTGTGGTATGTATGTATGTATGTATGTATGTATGTGTGTGTGTGAGAGAGAGAGAGAGACAAAGACAGACAGACAGACAGACAGACAGACAACAGACAGAGACAGAGACAGAAAGAAGCAGAGGGACAGAGGGAGGGAGAGAGAGAGTGTGTGTGTTGCCGAGAGTAGGGGGAAGGTTGTAGCTTGATATTTCTCTGTCTAATTGGATTCCTTAAGTCTCTTTTATAACAAATATCCCCTTTGTGTTGGGGAGAGGAAACGTAACCATAACTACCCAGGCCCCCTCCCCTGTCACAGCTACAGCTCCTGCAGAAACACAAAGCTAATTGGTTTGTGCAGGGGGCTGTGTGGCAGCTCGTTAATTTCCTATCATCTGACCTTTACCTGAAGAACATGGTCCTCTGGGATAGGAATCATCCCAGACGTGCCTGAGGTGGCTAATGCACCAAATAAGACTCTCCAGGTGGCTAGCTGCTCGCAGTACCACTAGAATAAGTTCTAGGGGGAACAGCCTCCTCACCATGAGACTAGTGATAGAATTATGCAATGGGAATGTCACAGCCTTGGGGAATGCGGTGGGAGAGCAGAGTCTTCAGTTCCTGTTTTCAGTGAGAATCTCTGGTAGTGGAGATGGCATTTTCCATGAGTCCTGAGGCTTGTGAGCACCTCTAATTCCTATGTGATTTTATTACCAATAGTAAAAACAATGATTTGGGTATGGTTAGGAGGAAGGTGTTGTCTGGTTGGTTGTGATTATTCTAAGGAATGTGACAATTTTCCTGATCTATCAGCAGACACTCCTATCCCAGGCAGTTTAATTAACTTTTGTCATGTGGTTCAGTGAGTCTAGAAATGCAAAATTATCTGGCTGTGTCCAGAGATTTGTCAAACAAAATCTTAAAAATAACATTTTTAAAATTACCTTTTTTTTTTTAAGGGGAGGGGAAAGGACACAGTGGAGAGAAAACTCAGAAAAAGCATATATGCATGTCCAAACACAAACACAACTATTCTCAAATACAATGATTTGATTTGAAAAATGTAAACCATCTATCAAACATGGGATGAACAAGCTAAAATCCAGCATAATGATACATACCCTCAGCAAAGGCACTGTGGTTGCCTAGGAAGAACCAGCCTCTGGAGGTGAACTGAAATGACAAGTATTAAATTGAGGAAAGGGCTTTGCTTTGTCTTTGAATTCTCCACCCTTCCCCACATCCTAGCACAGTGCCTGGTACATATTAGGCATCTTGATAAATGCTTATTAATTGCTTTATTGATTAGAAGGCTAAGAAAGGAGTGCATATTGATAATGGCAAAGTGTTTTACAAGACACCAGCTTACTTACTGGTTGTGGCTTTAAAATGAAAATAAAAGTATTTCCCATTTGGCAGATCTGGAAGTGGCTGATGAGAAAGGGAATGGGAATTTCCCCTAAATGTCAGGGGAGACTCTGAAGGAGAGATTGGTTTCAGACACCAACTCCTCAAATAAATCAAAGTTGCGATACACTCTTTCAGAAGCATTGCCAACCTTTGGATCAAAATGCTTGGGAGAATCTTAACATTCATTTGCTCAAAACTGAAAAAGCAACCTCTCATCTCCCTGATTTTGCTGTCCCTTGTTCCTGTCTGACTTAGCCAGGGCAGTTACTCTGTGCCTCTCATAGAAGGAAAGACTCAAACAAATGCAATGGAGTCCAAGAGCACCTAGTCTCTTGTAAATCATGAGACAGTCCCAAGGGCTGAATGAGAATGGAGCTGAGAGAGTTCTAGCACAACATCTTTAAGGTCAGACCCAAAGCAGAGGAAAGTCCCAAACCTTCCCTCCAGAGGATCGTTAGTTCTGGTATCTCTGAAATGGGCAACCGTGGGAGAAAGTCTTCTCAGCAAAAGAGTTTCATCAAGGACAGTTCAGGAACCTTGGAAGGAGGGGAGAGAAGAAGGCACAAAATAACAGTTTCCCCTCCATCACCTTTTGGAAATCCACCATGTTTTCAAGTCTAATTAGTGTGTCAGATTTTGAGAATCAGAGTTGGCTACCTAGCCACACAACAGACATGTGTTTTGCCAGGCTAAAGTTATATAAAAGCAAATGCATATACACATGTATGTGTATATATACATATATATGCACGTATTTGGAACAAATAATCTGTTTCCTGGTTAGAGACCATCTGTAGAAGATCTTGTGCTCCAATAATACCAACATTCTCAGGAAGGGCAGGTCACTCAGCCTCGAGAAGCCACCTTCCAATTTTAACCCCTTAAATCCATGACCAATGCCATAGCTAGTCGAAGCTACTATCCCCAGAAAAGGTGAACCAGGAAAACTAGCTACTTTATGAAGAGATTGATGAGTAGTAGGGGATAAGAAAGAAAAAGAATCAAAGGAATACTCAGAGTTTGAACTGAGAGAGGCAGGACACATCCAGGTTTAGGAGGGCAAATTTCATGAAATGGGCAGACTATAAGCTCTTTAAAGGTAAGAACACTTATTTTGTCTTTGTATAGAGAGAAATTATAAACAGAAGGAGAAAGCAACTTCAAGGATAACAATTCTTCATTTCAAAAAGGAATACAGATATAGATTCAAGAGAAGAAGAGGCTGGGGGACCAACAGAGTTATCCATTAATCAGAGATGGTGCACCTAAAGAGACCTGAGTAAATACTCTACCAAGAGAGAAAGGACGTCAAAATCATATGTCATGGGGAGTTGTGAGTTACCTTTTGTCACACATGTAAGGACACACAAATGGCTTACTTCTTTAAGTATGCCCAATTTTTCTCATGGACACTATTTGTATTTATAATAAAATGTGGCCTAGGTTTTGGGAGAGGGAGGGAAAAAAATGTTTTGTACCTATTGTTTTTTTTTAAACCTTTACCTTCTGTCTTGGAGTCAATATTGTGTATTGGCTCCAAGGCAGAAGAGTGATAAGGGCTAGGCAATGGGGGTCAAGTGACTTGCCCAGGGTCACACAGCTGGGAAGTGTCTGAGGCCAGATTTGAACCTAGGATCTAGCATCTCTAGACCTAGCTCTCAATCCACTGAGCTACCCAGCTGCCCCCACAACCTATTGTTTTTATTATTCCATTTGAATAAATGCATTGGCTAACAACAAATCAGAAGGCAGGTGGATCAATGGATAGAGTACTGGGCCTGCAGTCAAGAGGACCTGAATTCAAATCAGGCCTCAGCCACTTACTAGTTGTGTGACTCTGGGCAGTTTACTGAATCTCTATTTGCTTTAATCCCCACGAGAAGGAAATGGCAAACCCCTCATATCTTTGCAAAGAAAACTGTATGGACAGCATGGTCCATTGGTTCACAAAGAGTCAGTTGTAACTGAATGACAATCAGAAATAATTAAGGCTGCTAGCTGATTGCCAATGGGATATATGCTGAGAGGGCCTTACGAGTTCCACTAGGAGTATCTAGATTTACCATTAGCCCAAGGTTAGCAGCCACCTCTGAAGATCCAGTCAACAAGTATGGATACAAGTTAGGCGAGTAGCATTGACATATTACACATTTAAATAAAAAGTAAAATAATTTAGGTGTGAGATATCACTAACAGCTATCACCACCAAGTCATCCTACACTCATTCCATTAAATACTCATCTGACATTGTCTTTTGGTTACTCATAATCCTGGGTGTGCAACCCAGCAAAAGGAAGATGGAATGAATAGGCAGAAGACCTAACTTTAAATTAAAGCTTTTCCTTTTTTTAACCACTATATTACATATTTTATCATAAATTAACTTTAAGAAAACAACTGTTTAAAAGTTTGCTTCAATTACTTATTACCTGGGTATGTAGGGACGTAATTTAACCTCTTCTTCATCTTTAGAGGAGGAAAATGGGTAGCAGGGTAGCAGGGTAGCTCAGTGGATTAAGAGCCAGACCTTGAGATGGTAAATCCTGGGTTCAAATCTGGTCTCAGACACTTCCCAGCTGTGTGACCCTGGGCAAGTCACTTAACCCCCCTTGCCTATTCCTTACCACTCTTCTGCCTTGGAACCAATACACAATATTGATTCCAAGATGGAAGGTAAGGGTTATAAAAATAATAATAATAATAATAAAAATTTTAAAAACAAAGGAGAGGGGGAAAGGGAAGGAAATGATCATTATCAAACACTATGTGCTTTTACAAATATTTTCTCACTTGATATTGAGAGGGGAAATGATTTCTAAGATCCTTTCCATCCCTAAAATTCTTTATATAACAATACCGTATGTTTCAGCTCATTAATATCCTTTCTACAATATGACACTGAAAATTGAACCCATCACTCCAAATGGGGTCTGATTGAAGCAGGATGATTACTTACCTGCTTCTGGAATCCCTATTTCAAACAGAACAACCTGAAATTGAATTACCTTTTTTAGCTGCCATTGTCATCTTCTTAACTCACATTGAAACATATTAATCCTTTGTTGCACAAACTATAATCTTCCATCCTCTACTTGAACACATATTTAATTGAAAATAAAACTTTACATTTATCCACATAAAATATCTTTTTATTAGATTTGACCCATCATTCTAGCTAGTCAAGACCTTTTGGATCTCCATTCTGTCATATGGGCTCAATAAAAACAGAAGTTTCTAGCAATTATGTTATCCAAGAGTAGAATGAGCTACTTCATGAGTTCCTAATCACAAGAGGTCTTTGAGTGGAGATTAATTTGCTTGTGAAGAGTATGGTGGAGATGATTCCTAGTCTGGAATAAGTTCAAGTAGATAAAAACCATAAAAAGAGCATGTTATGGTTAAGAAAGGACTTTCCTGACACCATTCTTGTAAGGTAAAAAGAATTTTTATTCATTTTACAGGTGAATAAAATGAGATTTATAGAGATTAAGTGGCAGATATAGGACTAGAACACATATTTTCTTCTTCAAGTCATCTGCTCCATTATAGCACGGTACTTCACCTAGATGACCTATAAGTATCTTATAGTTCTGAGAGTCTATGATTATTGGAGAGAAAGAAGAGCAAATGTATCCCTTTGTCTTTTTTTTTTACAGAAAGTTTGCTACACTCTTTTGGCTAACATTGGGCACAAGCCTCCCTCCTTCAAACATACTCTGTTGGAGCCAGCATCCCTAAGAACAATGAGAAGGGCTTCCATCAGCCAAGTTGGCCCATGTTTCACTTAGAAACTTGTTTTACTTGAAACTAAGGCTCAGTTCCATTATCATTACTTAATGTCAGTGTAATGCCAGCATGATACCAAGGCTTTGTGTAAGATATATCATCTCTACAAACTTCAGTGTGAGCAGCACAGAGCAGGAACACTGCATCCCAACTTCCCCAAATGCGATCAACCATTGATATTGATGGGGGACCATCAATCACTTGCACAAGGCTTTTAACTTGTCTCATTTTTAACTGAGGTTTACCATGCATTACAACAGGATATTTAAAACCTTGTATACATTTTATCAAGCCTTCATGACCACTAAATGCTTTCTGGTTTGCAGCTCTAAATATTATTCATTACTTCTGACGAGGCGGTATGGGAAAGCTAGAGGAATAGAATGAGGGCAGAATTTGATTAAAAACAAGTAAGCAAAGGGAACCCAGAAGGGAATTTGGCCCTTGGCATACAGGTCATATGACTACCACTCCCGAATACATCCCACAAGCTAGTGTAAATGCTTAGTGATGATGCAATGGGTATGGTCTGTTAAGGACTGGAAGGCCCTCCTGAGCCACAGGTCAGAAAAGAAGAAGCTGTTATTAGTTTAGATTTGATGATGGGGCTGTTAGAGTACTCAACAAGAGCAAAAATAATGGTCTATGTCACACAATCACACAATTTAATCATTGGAAGGGACCTTAGTGGCCAGCTTTTCCAACTGATAGAATATTTGAGAGTAATTAATGATTATCAAGTCAACAGTGCCTTGCACTGTTCTAAGCACTGGACATACACATGCACACAGGAAGACAGTCCCTGACCTCAAGAAGTTTACATTCTAATGGAGGAAGGCAACACTGAAGAAGTAACAGGTCACCATGCCTTCTGATTCTTCATAGAACAAACATGGAGAAACCAAATGGCCCCGATCTGTAAAAGCTGGAAAGAAGAGGGTGTTGTTTTTTTTTTAAGAAGACAGAATAGTAATGCCTGAAGCAATCGGTTCATATGCCACAATGGGTTCCAAATGAAAACGTAACCTAAATAAATAAGATCATATCATAAGAAAATTAAAGGATAATGGAATGAAACAGTATTGGATGTTTGAGTTGGATGATTATTGTTAAATTCCCAATAGAAAGGTTAAAAACACAATACAATTTTTTATTACTCACTCAAGAAGATGTCTAACTTAAAATTCCCAGATGCATGAATATTAAGGAAGAAGGGCAACATGGAGAGATGCTGACAAGTAAAGGTCTAAGTTTCCAGACATGGTGACTACAACCAGATCTTTGTCTTTGGAGGGATCTCTCAGCAGAGCCTTGATTGCACTGGATTACTACCATAGAAAGAGTGATAGGAGTTAGATATAATCATTTTTAAAGGCTATATACTGAGATCTAGCATACAGAGTTCACTGAGCTCTCTGCCTCTCTTCCTCTTCAATGTACTAGGAGACCTGGATCTTGATCTTCTTCACAAGAGAGAAGTTCATCTCTTCATGCTGGCCCTAACTTTTCATAAAAGACGGGATGCCTGACATCCTCTCCTACCTTTAGGCATCAGAGCTACATGAATCAGCCAGGGCCAAAAATGTCTGACTTCAAAAGTAGTAAACCATTTCCAAAAGATACATTTAAAAAAGATGGTAGGGATGTTTACATAATAGTGAAGGCTGCTAGATAATTATTATTTACATATATATATATATGATGTTAAGGTTACTAAAGTCCTTTACATAAATTATGTTGTTTGGTCTCCATAGCTATATTGTCATATTATTATTAGTCTTATTTGATGGTTAAAGAAACTTAGGCATATAGAGATAAAGAGACTGAACTAGACTCACATAGCTGAGGACACTGTGAAGTAGGATTTGAATTCCTGTCTTCCTAGTGCCAAATCCAGTACTTCATCTATTATACTAAGGCACCTTGTAGATTTATACAAGGGCACAGGAGTTGAGTAAGTGGGTAATGGGTCTCACTACCTTGCAACATTGTCACCATTCTGCTTAAGTCCAAAATGTAAATAGGGATCACATTGCCCTGAAATATCCTGTAACCAAACAATTATACTCCTCCAATGATCACATTGCCTCTGATCTACCATCAGAGTTTGAATTCTTTTATCGTATTTTTCATTCCTCAAATTTTACAGCATTGATGTATTCTCCATTTGGCTTCTCTCTGATGTGTAATAGACGGAGCCAGGAGAACAGAATCTGAATCCCTATTTCCCCACTTACTGAATGATCACTGTGGGTAGTGAGAGGAGCCATGATGGGATAAAAAAAAAATCTGGATTTGGAATCAGAAAACCTGGCTCTGAATTTCTGCTTTGCTACTCACTATCTCTCTGACCATGGGTATTTCCCTTCCTCTCTCTGCTCATCTTTTTCCTACTCTGCAAAATGAGAATTGGACTAGATGATATTAAAGATCCTTTCTTGCTCTAAGTCTTATATCTTAAGCCATTTCTCTCTTAACATCATCTGTAAAATGAAGGTGATGTCATTGATACAACCTTTCTCTCAGGACTGTTGAAGAGTGCTTTGCAAAGCTTAAACAATCATATAAAATTCAGGTCACTAGTATGCTGTTATTCTTTGCAGATACAATTCAATACCCATTTATTTAGAACCTATTCTGTGCAAGATTCTATGCCTAGTGCTATGGATAAAAAGATGAAAAATGGCTCAAGAAGTTGACAACCTACTAACAGTTCAAAAAAATCAATTCAATTTGTAGGGAAACTGAGGATGGGACATGACAAGCAGAGCAATACTCTAGTTGATTCTACATACTCAGCAGTCACCATGAGACCAGCAGACACTAATGGCAAGACCAGCAAAGCCCAGGAAGACACTATACCTAGCAGAGGTATGATACACCATACCCAATGAAGATCAGACCCATTGAGAGAAGTATGACATAATCAGAAAACATAGTGGAAGCAGGAAGCATTAGAGTGGCTGCTCCCACCAAACTATTCCCCACATATGTACCCTTCACATGGATCACTGTGCATCATCACTCTTTCTACTTACAGTGATTATATTTTGTATTTGAGGAGAGGGAGCCTAGACTCATGGGAGAAGGGATATGAAATGTTCTTTTGCAAATATTCTTGCTCTGCTATACCATTAAATGTCTTGGCTTTAAACTAATTTTGTCCTGTAGTTGACTAGAGAAAAAGTAAATATCAACAGAGACCCATAAGGTATAATTTTGAGTGGATGTGGATCCAGAGTAGCTTGAGCCTAGGATATATGCTATAAGGACCCCACCGATGAGTCAACCTTGCAAGGACTAGATTCCAATTCCACAAATATTTAGTTAGTACACTAGGTTAGGCACAAGGGATGGAAAAGCAAAACCAAAAAAATCAAATTTGCCTCCAAGGTTTTACTCATGAGCAGAGGATAGGCTGTTTAAAGAATATAAGTAAATGCAAGACAACATAATATGGACAAAATCACTAATACCAAGAGTATTATCCTCGAAGGACGCCTAAGGTGGAGCACTGAAGGAAACTAAGACTTCTAAGAAGTGAAGCTAAAAAAGGGAATGAATTCCAGACATACAAAACCAAGTAGAAAGGAGATGGAATGCTGAGACTGTCTTCTTTTTAAAGTTCTTGACTGTGGAGACAGGAAAAAGCCCAAGGCTGGCAGCAAGTTGAACTGGATGATCTGTCTGTCAGACACTTCTTAGTTCAAACATTCTCTGTGCTTTCAACATGATCTTTAGGGGTGATGACTTTCCCAAAGTCTAACACATCACAACCAGTTCCTTAAGGTCTTCAATTTATTTTTTTCATTCAGAGAGATAAGGGAAATGCAGCCAAAGCCAGCAGTGACCAAGTTTTGGCACTGACTGTTAGAATAGTGCTAGTCTGAAAAAGCTTTCTTCAAACCTTTAGATGAGATGTAACTAGTCTTTGCTTTTCATTTTAATGAGGATTAAGGAATTTCCCAGTCCAATCCAGAGCCTAAGAGTACAAAAAAAGAAGGTAAAAGTAAAAGACAAATACTCTCAAAAGCTCACCATTTCCTGGCAGTGGGGGATATAGATGCCATAGGGAGAAGAGTTCCAGACTGGAAATCAGGAAACCTGAACTACTGTCCCAGATTTTATACTTACTAACTGTGGTACCTTGAATAGGTCCCCAAACTTTATTAAATTTCATTTTCTAGCTGGATAGCAGCAGCAACAGGCAACCTCCTTGACCGTATTTTTGTTTCAATCTGAGATGGACATCAATGAGGCAAAAGAAAGGTCCCCCCAAAAACTCCAGTACTTAGGCTCAGAAATTTTAAGGGAGTATGTCATAAAGAGGGCTACAGGTAGTGTCACTACATTTAAAGATAATGCTTGTGTTTATGAGAAAAGAATTGTGATTAAATTTTAAAATAGGATAAATCATCTCTTATACCAGTGGTCAAAGTCAATTAAGAAAGACAAAAGAAGACTACAGAGCCTGGCCATCCACAACTTGCCAGATATCTTTTACAAAGGTCTGTTGAGCCAACACTGTTCACAGACTCATTCCCACACTGTCTCCCAGGCAACCTCCCTGAAGAAGTTATGAGAAGTGATGGGATCATCTGCATGCATAGTAAAAGGAATAAATGCTATTTTTTTATCTCATGAGCTAGTGACTTTGATCAGAGTAGGAGAAAGGTTTTGAAGGTGTATCTGGAAGAACTGCAACATCAGAAGAACCAATGTTGTCATGGAATATCTGGCAAGACCACTATTTTTAAAAGTGAACTATTGTAGGAATGGTGGTACATAACTATAATACCTGCTGCTGCAGAGGCTGAGCCTAGTAGATCACTTGACCTCAGGTTTTTTTGAGCTGCATTTGGGCTAAAGTGATTGAGTCACCAAGTCCATTTGTATGATGGGCCCTTAGGAGTGAAGGGGCCACCAGATTGCTTAAAGAAGAGCAAACTGGCAGGGATCAGGGGTGGAATTGAATAGGTCAAAGCTTCCAGGAAGATTAACAGTAGAACTGACTATGAGTGGCCACTGCATTTTCAGTCTGGATGAGATAGAAAAATCCAATCAGAGATGAAGAGACAGACAGACAGACAGACAGACAGACAGACAGACAGACAGACAGATAGATAGATAGATAGATAGATAGATAGATAGATAGATAGATAGGTAGGTAGATAGATAGGTAGGTAGGTAGGTAGATAAAGTGGTTTGTGTAGCTTCTATGTAAGAACACACACCTGGAACATGGAGTTCAAAAGCTAACTCACAACATACTCCTTGTACATAAGGTCATAAGGCTGTGAAACCTTCAAATGTCTCTATATGGAGAGATAAGTGAAGTCCAGCCAAGGCTAGCAAGGATCATTAGAGCAGCTGAAAACTGAAATTTTTCTTCTCCCCAAACCTTTGAGCGAGTTTCAGGGAGCCTTTCCTAACTAAAGATGAACTAGTGATGTGCAATTTCTCAATTAAATTGTAATTTAAAGTCTGTGTTCTTGTTTGGGGGTTTGTTAGAGGGAGAAACAGTAATATTTGTAGAAATGGTCTCTGGTTGGCAGGTCCTAGAATTTTCATAAACCACTTTAGTCAACCTCTTCTCAAAGGGGTGGTAGGGAGGTGACCAGCTACAGGGATGAGGGAGAGACATACATATGCTTTTCCTTGTCTCCTTCAGGCTATAGTGATGCCAAGACTTGTTTAAGGGAACCCAGGTCTGCCCTTAGCTCTAAGCCAACAACTCCCTTGCTAGGAACAAGAGCCTTAGGTTATCTGATGTTTATTTTTGTTGATGAAACAGAATTAGGACCAGAAAAGAAGCTGAAGTGCTATAAATATGCAAGGAATACAGTAGCCCAAGTGGAAGAAAAAGTTATCCCTCCTGTGGAGTCTAGAAGCAGGAGATTTTAAACTACGATAAAAGTTTTTTCTGTTTACATTTTATTTAAATATAATTGGTTTCCTTTGTGATCTTACATATTTTATTGTGTATGTTTAAAGACATCTCTCTTGAGAAGAAACCCATCAGTCTCATTAGACTGCCAAAGGGGTCCATGACACATAAAGAACCCTGGAATAGGGATACAGTTAGAGCTACTGACAGGACTTCAGAGAGCTAACCAGCAAAACAAAGGGAAAATAAGGTTTGGGGAGTACCCTTGGAGGACACTCTTCATTCCCACCCCCCTATCTAATTCAAACACTAAAAGCACTGGAGGAACCAGGGAAGGGGGATGTCCAGCCAGCCCTGGAAGGGACTAAGACCACAAGAAGAGAGAATGTCCCTTTTATAACCTGAGAGCTCCATCTAGAGGGTGAGAATCATGGGATTAGACCTATAACTTAGTTCCATAGACTCGCAATGTTAGAGCTAGAAGGGGCCTAAGAATGCACCTCAGTACTCACCAGTTCCCCATCAGTCTTCCCAAGGACACCTGACTACAACACTCTAAACTCTTCTGACCCAGTAAACCATTTGTCTGTGCAGCGCCTCTAACTCTCATGGCCTTGAACCTTGCCATCGTGCCTTCGTTTACCTTGATTCCAGCTTCTTTAATAGCCCACAGTGATGAAGAGCTGTTGTTCCTTGGAAAAATATGCAGGATATTTGGGGTACCTGGGGCCCAGACTTTCTGTGAAATATGTCAGGTGGTATGGACTTGAAGAACAAAAAGGCAAAGGGAAGAAAAGAAGCAAAATGAGGAGCCATGGGCACATTGAGAAGATGGATAGGGGAGTTCACAGAGTGGTACTTCTACTGCATTTCCTAAACCCAGGAATGCAAGTGGAATCTTGCTTTCTCCAGTACCAACCCAAGAGGTTTGATAGATTGCAGCCTGCCTCAAGAGGCTAGAAGATTGTCATGCTGCCTAGTGAGTGCATGATGAGAAGAGAATTAAATGATTGATGGTTTCCTTACAATCTCATAAGTTTTCCCTTGAAGTTTTCTATTGTACCCACCACCTTGAGATAAGTTGCACCCACCTATTTACATATGGGTGCAATAGGGGTCAGTGACCCACAAAAGACAAAGAACCTCTGGAACAGAAAGCCAGAGCTTACTAACAAGACTAAATAGCTAACCAATGAGAAAAAGGGAGGATGAGATTCCCTGAGTATCTTTTAAAGACATGCCTCACCATCTCCCCGACTCATTCAACTACTTAATTCTCTCTTGTTATTTACATTGGTTTAATTTTAATTAAATGCATTTTCTTTATAGGATTAGTAGGTGTGGCCTAAGCACAATTATATACCCCCCAACAGCCACATTGAACTCTGGGGAAATAGCAAGAGGCTCTAGAATCCGACTTCTCAGAAACTTTAGAAATGGGTTAAACTAACATTTAAAGTCTTCCCTAACCTGGACTGATATCACCATTTTAATCTGATTTCCCACTGTTTCCCAAACTAATTTCTCCTCTCTAAGGATATCGATCCAGTCACTGTACACTGAAAAAGACATGTTCCTTCCTCGTCTGCCTTTCTCATGATGTTCCCCTTCTAACAAGGCATGTTTAGTGCCCCTTCCAAATGCTCTCTGCCTTCCCAAACCCAGCCAATCCCACCTTCTCTGAGAAGCATTTCCCCACATTCTGTGTGCATTGGATTATTTTAAGTGCCTCATTATAAGGAGGAAGTTGTATATGAAAGAACTATAACTCCCAAGAACTATTCCTCAGTCAACAAGGTTTATTCCTTCTGAAGAGAAAAGAAAACAAAATTGGACCCCAAGCAGTTTCAAGCTCAGCTCACTCAAAGGGACTGTCAGCAAGCCAGGGTTCATCTGGTGTGCCTGCCCAGCCCTGCTCTTCTTTCATCCCTAAACACAAAAAGTTTTGCATTTTCATTACATGGCTCTAGAGTAAGGTCTAAGTACATTAGCCATGGGTAGGCCCTAGGGAGGGCAAATAACTACAGCTTGAAAAATGCCTGACTAGCAGAGTGGAGATTGTTCTCATGGCACAAGGAGAGCCCTGCTTTAGACTCAACTCCTTGAGAACCCCCTGGCTGTACTGCGCTCATCTTCAAACTAGCAGCTCAACTATTGCCAATGAACAAAGGAAATGCTTATATTTGGTTGGGGTTTTTTAAAACAAACAAATCTGTTCCCTCTAATCCAATCCTATTATATCCATTCTCTCCCTCTACCCCATTGAAAAAATAAGGAAAAAAGAAAAACAAATTCCTCTTAAATATACACAATCAAGCAAAACGAATTTTCTCATGGGTTGTGTACAAGAATATATGTGTCTGATTTTGCACCCTAAATCCATCATCTCTTTCAGGAAGAGGAGAGCATGGCTCCTCTGTGATCACTGGGAATCTGGGATGGTCTCTGAGTTCTTACAGTTGTCCTCGTATAAATTGTTCTCCTGGTTTTGCTTGTTTTGCTCTTCATCGCTTTATAAAAGTATTCAGATGGTTCATTTTTATATTATTGATGTTCAGTATGAATTATTATTCTGTTTCTTTTCACTTCACTCTGTATCAGCACAAAAAAGTCTTTCTGTTAAATCACTTACTTCCTTGTTTTTATATACCACAATAGTATTTTATCACATTCACATGCCACAATTTATTCTGCCATCACAAAAGACTGAAAGGAAGGAGGCTCTAACTTTTTTTTTTCAACAAAAGGACATTTTCAGAAGCACCTTTAATAATCCTTCATTCTTCAGTGATTAATGGATTGAGTCACTCATTCATCCATTCACCCCCAACACATTTACCAAGTAATTACTCTGAGGAATGGTTGAAGGAATTGAGGATATTCATCCTGGAGAAGAGAAGGCTTTGTGGGTATACAGCATCTATCTATAAGCATCTAGAGTATTGTCATATAAAAGAGGGGTTGAATATGTTCTATTTGGGGAACAAACTTGGTGAAAATTATAGACTTAGGCTTAATATAGTTGCAGATTTGGGCTTAACATAAGGGGAAACTTCCTACAATCAGAGCATTTGAAATATCTTCTTAAGGGGCAACCATGTCATCAGGGGTTCTAAGGATGTGCTCTTTCCTCAGGGAATTTCCCTTGACCTTCTGGATAGAGTGATGACTATCCACACCATGCTGTATACCCCTCAGGAAATGAAACGTAATTAAAAAAAAATGAGTTCAGACAGAAAGGATTAACATGAGTGAGGAAGCATTGAACTACCTGGTAGAAATTGGTACCAAGACAACATTAAAATAGTCAGTGTAGATCGTTCCCCCAGCCAGCCTGCTGGAAAGATCAATGAAAAAGATTTTATCAAGAAGAAATATGTTAAAGAAATTAATGAACTCTTCCATGATACCAAGTCTCCAAACAAACAGAATATATGATGTTAAATAATAGTGGCATTTTAACCCTTTTGAGTTGACATGGAAAGATGCCAAGAATGTGCCCTAAATTGCTAAAAGAGCAAAGATGTAAGGATGCATATTTCTAGGGCAGAGAAACCTCTGGACTTAATGTCTGTGTTCTAAGTTATGAGCACTTAATTTTGTGCGAAACAATTAATTTAAAATTAATATATCTTTTCTCATATTTTCTGTGTTTCATATCTCACCTGGAATATGTTCTAATATATTTTAATTTTTTAAAAATGGAGACTGGGCTACCCAGGGAACCACTGGAGATTGCCAAGCAGAGATTGGATGAATACTCATCAAGAGGATTACAGAAGGAATTCTTGCTCAGGAATAAGTTAGATTTAACAGTTCCTGAGATTCCTTCTTTCTCAGATTCCAGGATTTTGAGGTATCATCAGAGACCTATGCTCAGAACTATCTTAAGAGAAAGAATACTGGCCTTGGAGTCATGAGAGATCCAGGTTCAAATCCTCCCTCCAACACTTGTTAACCATGTGGCCATGGACAAATGATGTCAGGTCTTTAAACCTCAGTTTTCTTCTATATAAAATGTGATTCATAATGTTTGTACCTTCTACCTTATAGAGATATTGTGACGATCATGTTAAAAACTATATAACTGGCATTGCTATGATGATTAGAAAAGAATCTAACAATGATCTAAGGTAAAAGGTGATAAAAGAGTTACAATGTCATCATTCAATTCAAACCGTTCTCTCCTAAGTTACTAATGTTCTCTGATTTGACAAATCTAATGGCCTTTTATAAGTTCTCATCCTTCATCTCTGCATCTGCCACTGTCAATCAACCTCTTCTTGATTCTCTCTCCTTTCTAGGCTGTCAGGGCTTTAGTCTTTCTGGATTCTCCCCTCACCTATCTTACTGCTTCTTCTCAGGAACTTTAATTCTACTTTCTTTAAGAGGCCTTTTCCAATTCTTTCCACTAGTCAAATCTTCCCTTTGTCCATGGTTGTCTATCAAGTATGCTCTGGTTGTCTGTCCCTAAGCTAAGCCTAATACATCTTCCCCTTCAGAGCTGAAGTGATAATTTTAGAGGTTTGAGGTATCTTTTCTCTATTGCCATAGGCTCAGCCTCTAATTGGTTTTATTCTCCTTACTGTTACCCTTCAGTGATTAGTGCTCCAGTTTCATTTTACTATCTATCATCACAGATTTTAAAAAGAGATAATAAATTTGAATACATAGCAATAACAAAAATATAAATATTTCTCACAATATATTTGGCATATACTCTCTCTAAAATCACTTCGGCCTCTATGGAGAGTAAGTTCAGACTGTTTCTTCATATGTAGCACCAAATTAAAGTCCAAAGGTGGCATCACTGATGTCTCAGCTGCCACTGGGGTGATTCCCAAAAGTTATTCCCAATTGTCACTCGTTGCTCTTTGGGACTTTGACATAGAGATGGTTACAAAATTTAAAAGGAACTGAAATTCTTGGAATCCTGAAGACCCAGACTCCCAGAGGCTCCCTTTCCTCATCTTTCAAAACTCCCAGAGGTCAGTGCTTCCAGATTAATCTTATCCTAAAACAAGCAAACAAAAAATACAAAGGAAGAGGGCTTGTTTCCATGGGGCCATATGTTGACCTTGGACAATAAGGGCTACCAGGCTCCTCTTCCCTCTTTTACATCACTATTTTTCTTTTCTTTTTTTAAGCCCTTAACTTCCATCTTGGAACCAATACACAGTATTGATTCCAAGGCAGAAGAGTGGTAAGGGCTAGGCAATGGGGGTTAAGTTGACTTCCCCAGGGTCACTCAGCTGGGAAGTGTCCTGAGGTCAGATTTGAGCCTAGGACCTCCCATCTCTTGGCCTGGCTCTCAATCCACTGAGCTACCCAGCTGCTTATGATTTTTAAAGAAACTTTTTTTGATACATCAATATTTTTCATTGGATACCAAAAGCAAAAGCACTAAACCAAGAAAAAAAATCTACCAAGAAGATACCACCAGTTCTAGTTCTGCAAATATAGCCAAGTAAAGATTCTGCTGTCTACCATGGCATTAGCAGACCAGAAGCTAGTACAGAACATCTACACTTACTGCACCGTATCTTTAAGGCATTCCCATTCCACATCATCACAACTCTCCTGGAAGAAGATTCTCCATGCAACTGAAATTAGAAGAGAAGCAACACATTGGGGAAAATCTTTATAACAAAAACCTCTGACAAAGATCTAATCACTAAAATTTATAAAGAGCTAAATCAATTATACAAAAAAATCAAGCCATTCTCCAATTGATAAATGGGCAAGGGACATGAATAGGCAATTTTCAGATAAAGAAATCAAAAGTATTAATAAACACATGAAAAAGTGTTCTAAATCCCTGATAATCAAAGAGATGCAAATCAAAACAACTCTGAGGTATCACCTCACACCTAGAAGATTGGCTGTGACAGCAAAGGAAAGTAATGAATGTTGGAGGGGATATGGCAAAATTGGGACATGAATGCATTGCTGGTGGAATTGTGAATTGATTCTGATTGGCAATTTGGAACTATGCCCAAAGGGCGCTAAAATACTGCCTGCCCTTTGATCCAGTCATAGCACTGCTGAGTTCGTACCCCAAAGAGATGAGGAAAAAAGACTTGTACCAAAATTATCATAGCTATGCTTTTTGTGGTAGCAAAAAACTGGAAAACGAGGGGATGCCCTTCAATTGGATAATGGCTGAACAAATTGTGGTACATGTTGGTGATGGAATATTATTGCGCTCAAAGGAATAATAAACTGGAGGAATTCCATGGAGACTGGAATGACCTTCAGGAACTGATGCAGAGTGAGAGGAGCAGAACCAGGAGAACATTGTACACAGAGACTGATACACTGTGGCACAATCGAACATAATGGACTTCTCTACTAGCAGCAATACAATGAGCCAGGACAATTCTGAGGGACCTATGAGACAGAGTGCTACCTACATTCAGAGGAAGAATTGTGGGAATAGAAACACAGAAGAAAAACAAGTGCTTGATCACATGGGTTGATAGGGATATGATTGGGGATGTAGACTCTAAATGATCATGCTAGTGCAAATATCAATAATATGGAAATAGTTCTTGACCAATGACAGATGTAACACTCAGTGAAATTGTACATCAGCTATGGGAGGGAAATGGGAGTAGAGGAGGGAAAGAACAAAAATCTTGTAACCATGGAAAAATATTCTTAAATTAATTAATTAAATGAAATTTAAAAAAAATAAAGTTAAAGTAAAATAACCAACATTTATTAAGTGCTAGGAACTGTGGTACTTTACAAATATCATCTCATTTAGTCCTCACAACAACTCTGGGAGGTGGGCACTCTTATTATCATCATTTTATAGTCAAGGAATGGAAGCAGGCAGATATTAAGTGACTTGTCCAGGGTCACATATATAAGAAATGTCTGAGACTGAATTTGAATACAGGTTTATCTGATTCCAGGCCAACATTCTATCTACCACACCGCTTAGTTGCCTCTGAAAGCTCAAAGGAGGAGATCACTTCATATGGGGAGCAAATAGAAGAGGAAATAATTCATTTCAGCAAAAGTATTTAAAAGTAAAAAAAAAAGAAAAGGCTTAGAATGTGCTCAGTACTCTGTTAATAGCTAGACATTTGACAAATAAAATTTCAATAGATATAGACTATGGGTTTGGGGACCAGCAGTTGTATTTTGTAGAATTAGAGAACAGTGGAATGCTTTGTGAGTTTACTCCAATTGAGTCAGCAGCTGGACGCAGTGCAATTTTTCCACACACTGATCGTTTGTGACCATGTGGTCCTGCAGCCCTAATGTAATTTAATCATCTTGAATTCCTAGGGGGAGGGGGCTGGGAAAGATGAGGGAGGACGAGTTCTCATAAAAGCTCGGTGATGGAGAAAGACTGTCAGTAAGGCTGTTCAGTTTCTCCATCAGTAGCATCCGCTGACTTTGAAGTCCATCGATGGTTGCTGGTACTGGTGCTTCTCCCTTAACATCCTGACACAAGTTTCACAGGAACTGGCAGGGGAACCCTGCACATCCAGCTAACCCCAAAAACATAAATATCTGTTGAAACATTGATGTCTGCAAGTAAATATGCCCCCTTGTCAATGCATAAAGGAGCTTGGGGTGGGAGATAGCGAGGCCATTTTATTAGAGGCTAGCAAAGTCATTTCAGCTCAGAGGCATTTTTTCAAGTTCTGGATGCTAAAGTATCTATGAATAAGACATAAGTATTTATTGTTATTAATAATAATATAATAGTTACCTTTTGTATAACATTTTAGAAATTATTATAACAAGGAATAAAAAATTAAAAAGTTAAAAAACTAAAAAACTTATAACAAAAAATAACTAATATTTATATAGTGCATACTATGTGCTAGATGCTTCACAATTATTATCTCATTGGATCCTCACAACAACCCTGGGAGGTAGCTGTTATTATTGTCCCATTTTGCTAATGAAGAAAGTAAGATAAATTTCAGTGACTTTCCCAAAGTCACTCAGCCAGAAAGTACAGATTCAAACTCAGGTCTTATTAACTCCAAATCCAGGGCTCTGTCCATTACACCACTAAATGCATATTTTATATGTAATATATGTATATGCATGTGTATATTAGATAATGTATCTAACTATATAGATATATTACATAATGTCAACATATTGATTAGATTTCATCATTAACCCTATGGGAACACGATTTATAGATCCACTGGAAATAAGGGGGAAAATGAAGAAGGGGGATGCTTCTCTGTCTTAACATCATCTTCAGTCTTTGCTTATTTTCTAAGATTTAATCAGTTCTCCAGGAATGATATAATAGTAATCATTATATTATATATTAGATAACAATATCTGAAATGGGGAGGTATCAACTGGGAGACCAGGGAAGGTTCTTGCAGAAGGTAGGATTTAAGTTGAGACTTAAAGAAAGACAAGAAAACCTCAAAGATGAGGAACTGGGACATTACTAGCACCAGAGATAGTACAGCAGTACAGACCAGATTTGTGTTTGAGAGACTGCAAGAAACTCAGTATAGTGTATGGGAGAAAATAAGATATAAGGAGGCTAAAAAGGTAGGAAGGGGGGTGGAAAAGAAGAGTTTTCAACTCCAAACAGAGGAATTTAGGCTTTATCTTAGGGTCAGAAATAAAAAGAAAAGCAAAAATAGTCCCCTGCCCTCAAGGAGTTTACAAATAAACAGGGACAGAAGTCCACAATGTGTCCCAGAAATTAAAGAACTAACATTAATATATAATTATTCTTACGATTTTTTTAATATCTTAAAAAACAATAATGAGATGGACTCAAGATGGCAGCATAGAGGTAGCAAAAGTTCAGACCTCTGAAAACCCTCCCTCACAGATTAAAAACCAAATGCTTCTAGGGGACTGAAAAACAAATCTAACAACAGGACAGAGCTGAAGAACCCTCCTGCTGGACTCAAATTTAAAGGTATACCCCCCAAAAGCTGAATTCATGAACACTCGGGTTTAAGGGGAAAGAAGAAGGAAGGTCCCAGGACTCTTCCCCCACCTACAGTACTGAGCCTCCAGCAATGGCTAGAATCTTTGGGCAGAAAAAAGGTGCTAGTCTAGAGGGAGTACCTTGTGGGCAAAGCTGTGCCAAGTTCAGGGTTCTGATCACAGGCGGCAGGGAGGCAGATGGAGGAGAACCTCAAAGAAGGCAGCCCAATCACAGCTGAGACACTCCATATTGCCCCCCACCTTCCCTAAATATTGGCCTCAAGGCACAGCCAGATCTGCAAGTTCAATTCTGCCTGGCTTAATCTTATCAAGGCTTCAGAGGACAGGGAAGCTCAAGTTTCAACACCCCTCCCCCACAGACTGCTCTGAGAGCCTTGCTTAGCTCCAAGGGTGAAGGTTGACAGAAAAGCCCAAACCCACAGATCCAGAACCTAATTAGAGGAGCAAGACTACGGGGGGGGGGGGGGAAGAAGGGGCAAATATGAGCAAGCAACAGAAAAAGAAAAAAGAAATTACAATCAACAGCTTCTATACAAGCAATGAACAAAGAGCAAAAAATGTAACAGAGGAAGATCCAGGAACACCAAGCAAAAACGCAGAAATTCCAGTGAATTGGACAGAGTGAATTGGAAGAACTCAAAATACGATTCAAAACACAATTAAGAAAGGCTGAAGACAACTGGGAAAAGAACATAAAAAGCAAGATAAGTCATCTGTAAACAAAAAATAGTGTCTTGAAAGCCAAAATCAATCAGTTTGAAAATGAGGCAAAGGAGATGAAAGATGAGGCAAAGATGAAAGATGGCCTCCAAAGAAAATCAAACCAGAAGGAGAATGAAGGCCAAAAAGCCAGGGATGAAATTCAGTCTTTAAAAACCAGAATACCACAATTAAAAGCAAGTGACTTCACAAAGCAGCAGGAAACTATAAAACAAAATCAAAAGTGAAAAAATTGAGGAAAATGTGAAAAACCTCATTCAAAAAAAACAGAAGAAGGGGGCAGCTGGGTAGCTCAGTGGACCAGGCCTAGAGACAGGAGGTCCTAGGTTCAAATCTGGCCTCAAATACTTCCCAGCTGTGTGACCCTGGACAAGTCACTTGACCCCCATTGCCTAGCCCTTACCACTCTTCTGCCTTGGAGCCAATACACAGTATGGACTCCAAGACGGAAGGTAAGGGTTTTATAAAAAACAACAACAAAAAAAACAGAAGATTTAGAAAATCATTCCAGGAGAGATAACTTAAGGATGATTATTCTACCAGAAGATCATGACAAAAGAAAAAGCCTGGACATTATCCTACATGAAATTATCCAAGAAAGCTTCTCTATTATTCTAAAACAAGAGGGGAAAGTGGAGATTGAAAGAATCCACAGATCACCTTCCATACTTAATCCCCAATTGAAAACACCCAGGAAGGTTATAGCCAAATTCAAGAGCTACCAGACCAAGAAAAAAATATTTCAAGCTGATGAGAAGTCATTCAAATAAAATGGAACTACAGTGAGAATAACAAAGGATATGGCTGCATCTACACTGAAGGACCAAAAGGCATGGAATAGGATATTACAGAAAGCAAGAGAAGTAGGATTACAACCAAGAATCAACTACCCAGCAAAACTGACTATATTCTTATATGGGAAAGTATGGTCATTTAATAAAATGAAAGAATTCTAAGCATTTGTAAAGAAAAGACCAAACCTGAACAGAAAATTTGATGCCTAAACACAGAACCCAAGAGAATCATCAAAAGGTAATTAAGAAAGGGGGGGGGAAGAAAAACAGAACAAAACAAAAAACTTTTTTTAAGAGACTCAATAAGTTAAAATGATATGTATCACTATAAGAAAAAAGGATATTGGAGACCCTTAAAAATTGTTATTATCACCTGGATAGCTAGAAGAATTTTAATTAGAGGGAACAGTGATAAAGTGTATAGAATGAAGTGCCAAGACATAAATATGTATATAGATATATGTATGCATAAATATATATATATATATATATGTATATATATACACACACAACTAGAGTTTTTAAAAGAGGTTATTACTAAGAGAAATGGGAAAAGAAACAAAATGGGGTAAATTTATATATCACAAAGAAGAGCATGGCAGGAAGGGAGAAGAACATCAGTACACTGGAAGGTTAAAGAGATTAGAGATAGAAAAGACTCAATTCTTATGTGCATTAAAATTGGCTCAAAGGGGGAAGAACAATCAAATACATTCAGGCAGAGAACTGATTTGTTCCCTATAGGGAAGTAGAAGGGTAACAGATGGACTGGTGGGGAGGGAAGCAATACAAGGGACGAAGATGGGGGGAGGGGCTATTTTTTTAAAATTGTAAAGAAAATAAGAAGAAAATAAGAAGGGAGGGGAGGTAGAAAGGGAAGTAAAATAAGTGTGGGAATTAGGGGGACTAATTAAAAATAAAACACCGGTGTAGAAGGAAATAGTGAAAGAAGAAAGGGCAGGACTAGGAATAGAAATCAAAATTCTGGGGAATACACAGCTGGTCATCATAATTCTGAATGTGAATGGAATGAACTCACCCATAAAATGCAAGTGAATAGCAGAGTGGATTAGAAACCAAAACCTTACCATATGCTGTCTACAAGAAATACACATGAGGAAGGTAGACACGCATAGGATAAATGTAGGAAGATGGAATCAAATCTATTGGGCATCAATTGAGAAAAAAAGGCAGGAGTCACAATCAAGACATCTGCCAAAGCCAAAGTAAAAATAGATCTAGTCAAAAGAGACATGGAAGGTAATTACATCCTGATAAAAGACAGTATGGAGAATGAGGAAATATCAGTACTCAACATGTATGCACCAAAGGGCATAGGATCCAAATTTCTAAAGGAGAAACTGGTGGAACTCAAGGATAAAATAGATAGAAAAACTATATTAGTGGGAGACCTGAGCCTTCCTCTATCAGAACTAGATAAATCAAACCAAAAAATAAATATGAAAGAGGTAAGAGAAGTGAATTGATTCTTAGAAAAATTAGAATTAGTAGACATGTGGAGAAAAATAAACAGGGACAAAAAGGAATTCACCTTCTTTTCAGCAGCACATGGGTACATTCACAAAGATTGACCATGTACTAGGACATAAAAACATTGCAAACAAGTGGAAAAGAGCAGAAATAATAAATGCAACCTTCTCAGATCACAATGCAATGAAAATAATAATTAGTAAGGGTACATGGAGAGGAAAATCAAAAATAAATTGGAAATTAAACAATATGATTCTCCAAAATCTGTTAGTTAAAGAACAAATCATAGAAACAATTTCATTGAAGAAAATGACAATGATGAGACATGCTTTCAAAATCTATGGGATGTACCCAAAGCAGTACTCAGGAAGAAATGTACATCCTTGAATTAATATATTAACAACTTAGGGAGGGCACAGGCCAATGAATTGGGCTTAAAAATTAAAAAACTATAAAATGGAAAAATTAAAAATCCTCAGATGAAAACAAAATTAGAGATCCTAAAAATCAAAAGAGAAATTGATAAAACTGAAAGTCAAAGAACTATTGATTTAATAAAAAAGACTAGAAGCTGGTACTTTGAAAAAACAAAATAGACAAAGTACTGGTCAATCTAATTTAAAAAAGGAAAAAAGAAAACCAAATTAACAGTATCAAAGATGAAAAGGGAGACCTCACCTCTAATAAAGAGGAAATTAAGGCAATCATTAAAAACTTCTTTTCCCAACTATATGGCAATAAATATGCCAATTTAGGTGATATGGATGAATATATACAAAAATATAAATTGTCTAGACTAACAGATAAAGAAATAGACTACCTAAACAACCCCATATCAGAAAAAGAAATTGAACAAGCCATCAAAGAAATCCCTAAGAAAAAATCCCCAGGACCAGATGGATTCACAAATGAATTCTATCAAACATTCAAAGAACAACTAATCCCAGTATTATTCAAACTATTTGACAGAATAAGCAAAGAAGGAGTTCTACCAAATTCCTTTTACAACACAAATATGGTACTGATTCCAAAGCCAGGCAGGTCAAAAATGGAGAAAGAAAACTATAGACCAATCTCCTTAATGAATATAGATGCAAATAATCTTAAATAGGATACTTGCAAAAAGACTCCAGCAAGTGATCACAAGGGTTATTCACTATGATCAGGTTGGATTTATACCAGGAATGCAAGGATGGTTCAGTATTAGGAAAAGAATCCACATAATTGGCCATATCATCAAGCAAACTGACAAAAATCACATGATTATCTCAATAGATGCCAAAAAAAAATCCTTTGACAAAATACAAAACTCATTCCTATTGAAAACACTATAAAGTATAGGAATAGAAGGGTCTTTCCTAAAAAATAATAAGCAGTATTTATCTAAAACCATTAGCCAACATCATTTGCAATAGAAATATACTAAATGTATTCCCAATAAGATCAGAAGTGAAACAAGGATGCCCATTATCACCACTATTATTTAACATTGTACTAGAAACACTAGCAGTAGCAATTAGAGAAGAAAAAGAAATTGAAGGTATTAAAATTGGTATTGAAGAGACCAAGCTATCATTCTTTGCAGAGGATATGATGGTCTACTTAAAGAATCCTAGAGAATCAACTAAAAAGCTAGTGGAAGTAATCAACAACTTTAGCAAAGTTGCAGGATACAAAATAAACCCACATTTCTTCAGCATTTCTATATATCTCCAACACATGTCATGGGCAAGGGACAGGAAGAGGCAATTTTCAGTCAAAGAAATGAAAACTATTAATAAGCACATGAGTCAGCAGTATTTCTATAAATTTCCAACACATGTCAGCAGCAAGACTTAGAAAGAGAAATTCCATTTAAAATCACCCTAAACAATATAAAATACTTAGGATTCTATCTGCCAGAACAAATACAGGAACTATATGAACACAACTATTAAACACTCTCCACACAACTAAAACTAGGCCTAAATAATTGGAAAAACATTGATTGCTCATGGGTAAGACAAGCTAACATAATAAAAATGACAATCCTACCCAAATTAATTTACTTATTTAGTGCCATACCCATTGAACTACCAAAAAACTTTTTTACTGAATTAGAAAAAAACCATAACAAAGTTCATTTGGAAGAACCAAAGATCAAGGATATCCAGGGAAATAATGGAAAAATATGTGAAGGAAGGTGGCCTTGCAGTCCCAGATCTCAAACTATACTATAAAGCAGTGATCATCAAAACAATATGGTACTGGATAAGAGACAGAAAGGAGGATCAATGGAATAGACTTGGGGTAAGTGACATCAGCAAGACTGTCTATGATAAACCCAAAGATCCCAGCTTTTGGGACCAAAATCCTCTATTTGATAAAAACTGCTGGGGAAATTGTAAGAAATTATGGAAGAGATTAAGTTTGGATCAACATCTCACACCCTACACCAAGATAAACTCAGAATGGGTGAATTACTTGAATATAAAGAAGAAAACTATAAGTAAATTAGGTGAACACAGACTAGTATACATGTCAGATATTTGAAAAAGGAAAGATTTTAAGACCAAGCAAGAAATAGAAAAAAATCACAAAATGTAAAATCAATAATTTTGTTTATATTAAATTAAAAAGGTTTTGTACCAACAAAACCAATGCAAACAAAATTAGGAGGAAAGCAACAAATTGGGGGGGAAATCTTCATAACAAAAACCTCTGACAAAGGTCTAATTACTCAAATTGATAAAAAGCTAAATCAATTGTACAAAAAATCAAGCCATTCTCCAATTGATAAATGGACAAGGAACATGAAAAGGCAATTTTCAGATAAAGAAATCAAAAGTATTAATAAGCACATGAAAAGGTGTTCTAAATCTCTTATAATCAGAGAGATGCAAATAAAAACAGCTCTGAGGTATCACCTCACGCCTAGCAGATTGGCTAACATGACAGCAAAGGAAAATAATGAATGTTGGAGGGGATGTGGCAAAGTTGGGATATTAATGCATTGCTGGTGGAATTGTAAATTGATCCAACCATTTTGGAGGGCAATTTGGAACTATGCCCAAAGGGCAATAAAAGACTGTCTGCCCTTTGATCCAGCCATAGCACTGCTGGGTTTATACCCCAAAGAGATAATAAGGAAAAAGATCTGTACAATAATATTCATAGCTGAGCTCTTTGTGGTGGCAAAAAATTGGAAAATGAGGGGATGTCCTTCAATTGGGGAATGGCTGATCAAATTGTGGTATATGTTGGTGATGGAATATTATTGCGCTCAAAGGAAGAATAAACTGGATGAATTCCATGGGAACTGAAATGACCTCCAGGAATTGATGCAGAGTGAGAGGAGCAGAAACAGAAGAACATTATACACAAAGACTGATACACTGTGGTACAATCAAATGTAATGGACTTCTCCATTAGTGGAAATGCAGTGATCCTGAACAACATGGAGGGATCTATGAGAAAGAACACTATGCACATTCAGAGGAAAAACTGTGAGAGCAGAAACACCAAAGAAAAACAACTGGTTGATTACATGGGTCAAGGGGGATATGATTGGGGATGTAGACTCTAAATGAACATCTTAGTGCAAGCATCAACAACATGGAAATAGGTTCTGATGAAGGACATATGTAAAACCCAGTGGAATTGCGCATCAGCTAATGGAAGGGATGAGGGGAGAGGTGGGAGAAAAGAATATGATTCTTGTATCCAAATTAACTAAATTTAAAACTTTCAAAATAAATAAATAAAATTTAAAAACCATTAACATGCCATGTCTTCCTTTTGTCTTTTATCACCTCTTTTACTTCCTTTGGCACTGAGTTTATCCATCTTTAATTCTTCTGCATGAATCACACTTTATATCACATGGATATTAAGTATGCTTTTGACAAATAAATCTGTGTTTCCAAGTCTAGCCTTGAGTATTGCCCACAAGTTTTTCAATAGGGCTTATATCAGATGAGTTTTCAGCCCCAGAAGCATGTTTAAGTCCTACCTCTTTAATAACTTTCTTGATCTTACAACACTATGCAAGGTCCTGTTCTAATGTTCTTTCTTCTGTTGGGAATTTCTGTAATTCTGAGACAATTCTTTCTCAGTATATCAGTGAATTGATCAAAGTTTATCATTTCCTCTATAGGAGCAAGATTTCCAGACCCAATGGAAGGAAAAAACACAAGAGAAGGAGGGATGTTTTACAGTCTCATCTTTGGTCTTCAGTTTCTATCAGTTTTACAGCAATATTGTGATGGGGTTTTTGTTCCTTTGTTTGTTTGTTTCCTCAATAGCACTTTGCTTTGCATTCTGGCATTATTAACACCATTGCATTGTGAGCTTGTATGGTTCTTAAAATGTTTCACTTCCTCACACCAATATTGCAAGTATCACATAACAGTTTCATGATCATCTGTTGATGATGCCTAGACTATAAGGGCTCACTTATATTTTTCCTGACGAGGGTTTTGGTATAAACTTGAATGAAAAAGTATGTTTCAGAAGAAACAATTGCTTTTTTTCTAATTTTTACTCTATAGATCTTATTTATGACATCCCCCAAATTTGACTTTTGGGACACCCTGTTATGCCCTTTATAAACCTTTCACAATTTTTTTACTTTATAAATTACAGTAGATAACTTTTTAAAAACTAGTCTTGCTTATTTTCCCAATGTCAGGAAATCTACACTACATGTTAGAGGAATAATAACAAACTTTCAGGTTGCCAAATCACTCTAAAAGTCATTGCTTTTTTTCTGGAAATTAATTAAGCTGTTTCTCAACAACAATGTCATTTCTTGACTTTTTTTCTGTTTTCAGTGGCACTTTACATTTGTGTGTGACTGATCCAGCTTCATTGTGGGCTTGAAATATCCTTGAAATGATTGACTTCCCAACACCAACAACCAATGTAATATCTCTAAGAGTCATTGAAGTATACTCTTTAAGAATTACAGCTATTACATATTTCTCTGAAGTAATTACCAATTCTTAGAAATCACAGAATTAAAAAATATAATCACACAAAAAAACAATAAAAATGTGTCTACTTTTGCCAACCCAGCACTCAACTGACAGAAAAAGTTGGGGAGAAAAACAAATCCATCTGGTTTCATTTGATTGAGTAAGACTTCTGAGTCAGCCTAATGTCAGTGAAAGCACACAAGCATATCCATAGATATCACAAAATGAAACCATAGGAAATTATTGCTTGTACCATGTATATAGTGTACTTATACTCACTCTGTGCACAAATATAAGTAACTCTTCCCATCTATACATCACTGCATGTATACCTCATTTGGATCTGAATTAAAAAAAAAAACACAAAGACATACAATTTACTCATACAAACACAGTGTTGGGAGATACCCTTCAGGGAATTTGGACAATGTCTCTGGCATAAGCGCCAGAAAAAAAGTATAAACCAAATTATCCAGAGATATTTCTAATCTAAACCCAAAAGTGAACTTGGACAGTTATTCCTGAAAATAAATCAGATATGATGGCTGAAGGTGATCCTTTACCACCTTCTCAAGATCAAGTGGGTTACTATCTCCTTGGGATTCTCTTGCCTTAGGCACTCCATGAGGGTCTTGGAACATTTTTTATCTGCAAGTTGACATTCTCAAAAATAGAAACAGACACGAGGGATTGTGGTCTTCTTCATTCAAAGGAATCTCCAAAATTTAAAAAGTAATTACTAGACAACAGCTAGTCATTTGTCTGCCGAGATCTTGGTGCTTTCTTTAGGGCTAATTTTTTTTTTTAAATCATGTTTCCTAAGACCAACACAAAAACAGTTCTGATATGGAAGTCTGAAATATCAGCATTGCAAGAGACTTCTTGGCATTGTGTTCAATCTTTGCTTGATAATATTGTATGCTACAATGTATATAACAAGGAGTCATTTAGTCTTTGTTTGAGAACTGTCAATGAGGCCAAACTGGCAATGAGGCAAACCCTCCACCTGCTAAGACTGCTCTTGAACAAGTTTAACTGTTAGGAAAAGTGTCTTAGTTTGAAGTCTAACTTTCCTCCCTGCAACTTCCACCTATTTCTTCTAATTTTGCCCTTTGAGATCAAGCAGAGGGAACTGAATTTTTCTCCCACACAGTAGCCCTTCAAATACTTGAAAACAACTATCATATTCCCTCCTCCAAGTCTTCTCTTCTTCACATTTTAATTTATTTTTTATTAATTTTTGCTCTGTTTTCCATGATCAAGATTATACTCCTTCCTAGAGAAAACAAAAACCAAATAGAGATGTGCCTTCTTTCTATTGTGTGTGATAATCATCTAGTACATCTGGAAAAGTGAGCCTATCCCCCTCCTTTGGCCTTCCTTTTGCCCCTTACATAGCTTTTTAAGTCTTTTGAGGTTGTTTTGTTATCCTTTGTATCCATTTAACATCTCAGATCCTACTGACCTTTAGCTTTATTACCACTTCTCACATGTCATTCACAGGTTCATGTCATTCTTTCCTCTTCATAATCAGCTATTTGCCACTGCTTAAAATCAATTTTGGTTCATAAATTCCCTGTACATCTATTTGGGGTTCTTTGAGCAGCTTCCCCATTTCTTCCCCATTGAAATAATCTGCAATTTTGTTGGCAGAATTTAATTCTTGAGAACCTTCCCTTCTTGTGGGTCCACATCCACTTCAGAATTTGATTCTATTCTTTCTCCAAATTCTCCAGATCTAGGGTACATGGGAGATTCTGGCTAGCTCTCCTCTCTATCACAAACTCCTAGGTGACTTAGTTATTCTCCCAAGGTTCATGTATTTTCTATTTTTATGACTTCTTTATTAAATGGTCCAGAGTGTCTTGCATCTACTGAACAATCAATAAATGTTTGTTGAATTAAATTGAGTCTATTCCTTTCCCACAGCAGGGGAAAAGAGAGTTTGAGGAGAGGCTTTGTCATTCAGCTAGTACTCGGAATGGAAAGAAATACAGGAAACACTCTGCTCACTTCCATCTCTCCATAGTTCCCTCCATATGGGACCCCATGGTGTTCCTGGACCTCGAATCCCAGATGCTGGAGATCAGTTGATGTATGGTAATGACCCAGTCAAAGACCAACAAGGTGATTGTCAAGGTTAAGACATGCATTTACCCCATCATCATCCATAATGCAAAACCCTTCCTGGGGCCCAGGCAACAGGACTATGGCTTTGTATAACCACATCCATAGTGCCCTCCAGTGAGCAAATGAGGAAATCAGTAAAAAAAATGAATAAATAACAATGGTCATCTACATTTCAGTGAATGATTTTCCAACTACATTCTTGTCCGTTATCTCATCTGAATCTTACAAGAAATCCTCTGGATTAGGCAACACAGCGATTTATATACCAAAAAATGACAGAACATTTGATTTAGAAGATGTCACAGAGATTGTCTACCTAACCACACCAGCCGCCAAAGAAGCTTAAACTCGGAAACCGTGTGCCTTGATTCAGCCCACACAAGCCAGTGAGTATGGGATTTGGGACTAGAAATTGCACTCTTGACATGCAGTAAAGTACTGTTTCTACTCTTCTGCACTGGCAAACATTCAAACACAGTGCCCTTTAGCATCTAAACAGTAGAAACCTGGAGTTTCATTCTGAGAGTGGAGTAGGCACATACTGCACCAGGGTTAGCTGTGTCATTCGCGGTGAATAGAACTTGACTTTTTCTCTTTGTCTGCAGATAAAAAGAGTGACCCTGGCTTCATTAGTCCTCTGCTCTAGCCACTGCAACCACCCACCTCTGGAATGTCACTGTGACCTCTAAGTCTCCATGGACTCACAAACCCCCAAGAAAATGCTGCCTTTTCCTTGTGAATCCTGTGACTCTGCAGTATGAAATCCTTTTGAAAAGGATAATTAGCCCTCAAATTGGTTTTGATTTTATTTCATTTTCTTGCCTTCAGTTGACAAATGGGGAGATTGTGTTACTTCCCCAGCAGTGAGAAACAAAGCTGCCTGATTTCTTCTATTCCTGCAGGATCCCATGACTGAAAAGCCCTGCCCATGTGGAGTGCTGTGGTTGATGGAAGGAAGCACCTAAAAGCATTTTAATTTCAGTGTGCTCTAGCGATTATGTCCAATTATGGGTGTGGGGCAGTCACTACCCTCTCTGCAAAGAAGCTATTCTCCACTCTCTTAAGAAGGGGGGCATATGTAAGGAAAAGGGGGAGAGCTAAAATGTTACATCTTCTTTAGAAAGGGTCAGCTGGCCTCAGTTCCTATGAGACAACCAGTTACCTGCCAGACCCACATTAAGCATCAAAGCAATCTTTCCTAAAGGGTCTCCCCACTTGGCTATCATTTCTCTATCCTTCACCTCCCAAAGGGCAAAACTAGAATTTGTGGCCATTGTGGAGTGGAAGGTTCAGGTTAGATAAAGGGAAAAGCTACATGATAGTTAAATCTACCCAAAAAGCAAATAGATTGCTTGGGGAGATAATAAGACCTCCTTCATTCAAGGACTTAAAAATAAAAGGCTGGGTGACTAGTTGCCAGCTATATTATAAAGGCTGATGCTTTTTTTCAGGTTTAAATTTGACTAGGTAGCTACTGAGGTCTCTTCCAATAATGGAATTCTGTAGTGAAGTCAATAAGCATATGGTGTGTGAGGCACTATGCTTGGCAATGACTATACAAAACCAAAAATCCTCAAGGAGCTTTCATTATAACTGGGGAGGCAACACACACATAGTCAGTCAATGAGCATTTATTGAGCACCTACTCTGTGCCAGGCACTATAATAAGAAAAAGAGATATAAAGAAAAAGAAACCAAAAAAAGAAGTCTCCCTTCTAGAGGAGCTCACAACCTAATGGTAAATAAACAGGCCAACATTTATATAAAAGCAAGATGTAATCAGGATAAATCGGAGATAATCTCAGAGAGAAGACACTGACATTAAAAAAGGATGACTAGGAAAGGCTTTTTTGCTGCAGGTAGAATTTTGGCTAAGACTTAAAGGAAGAAGGGAAACCTGGTTTAGATTTCTATTAAAGAAATCAAGAATCTAGATCTAGAAAGGATCTTAGAGGTTATTTAATCTAACATCCTCTTTTTACAGAAAATAAACAGTTTATATGCCTTGCCTAAGGTCAGACAAGTGACAGGTATAGAATCCAAAATCATTCTTGTGACACTAAATCCAGTGTTCTTGATAATATTGATGTTTTCCCTTCAAATACTGATGATTCTACTCTAATAGTCTACTCTTAGGTTTCAACTTCTCCTATAGAATGCAAATCAACATTGCCTACCTTTTACATAGGCAGGAAACACAACTCTCATGTCCTCAAACCCTTTATTATCCACACAAACTAATTCTCTGATACCCTGACTTCATGCTACTACTCCTTTCCACTGCCTGTGAAATCCTCCTTCACCTGCTGAAACTATCCACTTGTATCTTTAGAATGACTCCAATTCCAAGACCACACACTCAAAATGTCTTCCTTTGGTCAAAATCTTCTTAATTTTAACTTCTATCATCCTTTCTAAACCCATTTCTCTACCTTATAAAAATCTTCAGGACCTTGAGTCTTTCTTCTGTCAATATATTAAAAATCCCTTCTAGATTCACTTGCTTTCCTAAACAATTCATCTAAATAATAGCATTTTTTTTTACTTTTGATGGACTAACCTTTGAGAATTTTTATGACATCTCACCCTTCCCCCTCGCCTCTTTCTATCTCCATTCACAAAGAGAATGAATTCTCTGAACATTTCTCGGGAGCAAAAAATTTTATGAACATTCTTTAATTTCTAGGTAGACTGCTCAAGTGCTTTCCTGTGGTCCAGGCCTAGTAAGTCACACAACTATTCATTTTCACTTGTATATTCTACTTGTAAAAATAACTAGCTATTTTTTGAATTTACATTTTTTCATGTTGCATTTTTACTTTTATTGTATTATCTTGTATCATTCTGCTCCCTACCAAGACAAGTAAAATTTTTTAAAGATGTTTCCTTGATGTCTTTTGTTTTTATACTGTGCTGTCATTTCAGATAGCCTCCTTAATTTTTTTCTTTCCCATCCTGTCCTTTTAGTCTCTCTATCTCATTGATCTTCCATTGAATCCCCTTTTACAATCCCTTATACTTGATGGTCTCCATGGTCTGTATTCTCTATAACTTTACCCACATTACTAGAGAAAGTTACAAAATCCTGCCAAATACTTCCACCACCAATACATATTTTCTAACCTTATCTGGTGTTCAGTGATGCTCAGCAATAACTCTGTTCATCTCTTGTTGACTTCTGCTTTCATTCCCTACATCAGTTTCTCCTTTCTTTTCTACCCTCAGTCTTACCTCATTCCCTTCACTCTCAGCAAATGATATCACCTGTTTTACTGAGAAGAGGAAAGCTATCTTGCTATGAACTCCCTCATTTATCTCATTTCTGCATCAAAATGTAACTGAATTTTCATCCATTTATCTTTCCCTTTCTACCTGTTTTAGAGTATGAAGATATTCTCCCTTCATGTTAAGAGTAATCCTTGCATAAAAGTTTTTAACACCACTCTTCTCTCTTGTATCTAGGAGGTCTTGCTCCATCCATCACACCCTTTTCTTTTATCTTCATTCTCTCAGTTCCTTCTCCTCCAATTACAAGCATATTAAACTCTCATCCATGCTTTGACCATTCACACTGTTGCTACCTAAGGCTACCACCATTTCTGTTTCTTTCACCAGGGAACTTCTCCAATAATCTACACTAAGTTCCTCCATTGATTTACAATTGTACCCTTGCCACAAGAATGCACTATGATCTGCTTTATGCTCCCATCATTTGACAAAAAAAAAACAAAACCCTACTCTCTTTGAAAGACTCCCTAAACATCAATCCAATGATCTTTCCTCAGAATATTTTTCCTTGGCTTCCCTGAAGTATTTAATAACACTAACAATTCTCTTACCTCTTGAAGTCCTCTTTTTCATATAGGTTCCATGAGATTACACTATCTCATCTCCTCATTATGCTCAGGCAATTGTTTCTCTCAAATTAGGATATACCTTGGAGCTCAATTTTTATCCCTCTACTCTTCTTCCTTTAAATTAAATCAGAGAGACAATCCACTGATACAACTTCAACTATAGCCTCTTACAAGAATGATTCTCAAAACTGTATCTCTAGCCCTGATTTCAGCTCTAGTCCTATAATTCCTAAATGGATATATCTCAAATGTGAGTTTCTTAACTAAATTCATCATATTTCCAATAAAATCAGTTTTTTGCCAGCATTCCCTATTTCTACCAAAAAATCTCACCATTCTTCCAAGTCTCTGTGACTGAAAAACTCATAGTCCTTGACACAATCCTCTCTCTTTAAATCTTGATACACAAGATAGAGCAAAAATGTATTTACCACCTATTTTGTGGAAAACTCTACTGATTCTTCCCTTCTGTTCCTATAGACATTATCCTACTTTAGATCATCCTAATCTATAGTCTTTAAATAATCTCTAAATAATAATCTCCTAAACAATCTTTCTACTCTCTCCTGGCTCCACTGCAACCTATATACTACTATTAGTATAAAATAGTTCTTTTAACATGTCACCTCCTTGCTTAAAATGTTTCAATAACTCCCTGTGTCTTCTGAAATAAACTTCAAACTCCAACTCATAGCAAATAAGCAGAAAAGAAATGCCACTTTGGATAAATTCTAATAGCTGATCTCTTAATGAAATGTGTCAGTAATGTGCCCAAGGTAAACAAAGAAAGATGTTACTTGTGGTGGGTTTTCCCCCTATTTTTGTGTTCTCCTAGGATCTAGAAAATGATCGTTATAATGTTAATAGAAAAATCTGATATTAATAACATGCTTAGGCTTGCAAATGTTTTCTAGGGCACATTTAACCAAGTAACAAACATTTAGTAAGTGTCTACTATATACATGGCACTAGGGATACAACAATCTTTACAATAAACCTGTAAATCAAAAGAGATTAAGTGATTTGCCCAGGGTCACACAGCTAATACATATAAAGGGTTAGATTTGAATCAAAGTCTTCCTGACTACAAGTTTAGTATCCTATCCCCTTTAACACAAAAGATACTAAGCTTAATCTCAGTTATTGATTTCATTCTTACAGCACCTTGCTTAAGCCTGAACATATTGAAGATCCATTTCTCTCCATTCTATATGTTAGGAGTTAAAATTTGGGCCAATAGCCACGTTCACTGTCTTATAAAATAGAGCAAATGTACAAAAATGCTTCCCTATTCTCAAGCAATGTATTCTAGAGATTTCTGCAAACATAAATCCATGAGTATAGTTCCTGACATTAAATAACCCATATGGCTGCTTCTTTTCTTTCTAAAACTCTCTACTTTATTCATTGTTTTTTTAGTTCTTCTTTAGACTGCACTAGAAATCAAGAAGATTTAGGTTCAAATCTCATCTCTGACACTACCTGTGTGATCAAGAACAGGTCACTTAGTCTCTGAATCTCAGTTTTCCCACCTAAAGAACAGATCTAATAGCACATTTAATAGTTAGCAGAGCTATTAAAGGGATCAAGTAAGATATTGCATTTAAGCATTTTGCAAATTTGAAATTGTCGTGTAAATGATGATGATGATGACTACTGATGCTGCTACTACTACTACTATTAGAAGAATTAAATTTCATTTAGGTTCTAACAGTTTTCAAGGTGATTCTTTAATAGTGGTATTACTTCTGGTATGCCCTACACTCGGGATAAATATGAAATAACCAAAAACTTTGCTGAAACCATTTATAAAAGAGAAAGATCAGGATTAGGAAAGGGTTTTGAGTAGATGACATGTCAAAACTATCTAACAGCCTCAGACACTGTGAGTCAGGCAAGTTAGTATAACCAAGTACCATAGTCCAGCCAGGGTTTAAATCAAAAACTGAAGTTGGAACCAATGATAAGATCATATACAAGGAAAACAAGCAAAAACAAAGGGTAGAACATGGGAGCCAGAATTAAGATGGTCAATGAAATTGCTTCTACAAGGCCAGATTTAAGGCCACCTTGCTTCAAAGTGGCTACAGAGAAGGGAAAATATGCATTTTATTATTTTACACATACTGACACAAAAATTGATCATGTTCTGGGCCATAAAAAAGACATAGTTAAATACAGAAAAATATAGATTTTACTCCCTACATCTACAATTCATGATGCAATAAAATTTGTAGCAAATAATGATGCAAAGAATAAAAAGTATAGGCCAACAATTTCACTAAAATGATTTATTAGTGGCTGAATAGAAGAGGAAATTATAAAAACAATAGCAGATTACATCAAAGATAATGACAACATAGATACCACATATAAAAATCTATGGGATGTAGTCAAAGAAGTACTCTGAAGCAAATTTATATCAGTAAATATATTCATGAAAGAAAAGATTAAACAATCTGAAAAGTAATAAAGCAATACAATTATAAAAATTTTAAAAGAAATATACAAGATCAGAAGAGAAATTAATACAATTTAAAATAATTTCATTTCATTTTATTTAAGAATATAAGAATTAACTCTTTCTTCTCTGGAATTCCCACCTAGGACTTATGCTGTCCTGTTGGTGAGTGCCTCACAAGGTCTATTTATTATATCTAGCCATCCATAACTATGAGTCATTTTACATCCCAGCCATTTGCCATAACTCAAGGACAATGATCAAAACAATTACTAGAAGGGTTATTTCAATCTATTCACCTATGGATTGTCTCACCATCATTTCTGAACCCAAACACCTCTCCCTGATCATCATTCCAATATATATGTGTATGTATTTATGTGCATATATATATATGTATATATATATGCAATATATATATATATATGTGTGTGTGTGTGTGTGTGTGTGTATACATATATATCATCTCCCCTATTTAAATTTAAGTTTTACTCAGTTAACTGAATACAAGATAATTTGGAGAAATAAGCTAAAACTAACGAATGGAAGGATAAGGAAAAATTTATACAAGAGGTAGCACTTGAGATGAATTTTAAATAACAGCTGAGATGAACAGGGAATGCATTCCAAGAATAAGGGACATCATGTATAAAAGCGTGAAGCAGGAGAGGGAATGTTAAGTTCAGAGAACAATTAGTCCTCTTTGAATGGAACAGAACATGTAATGGGGAATAATGGGAAATATTCTGGAAAAGTAGAAGAGAGCAAAGATTAAAGAGAACTCTCACTGTTAATACTGACATATTTAGTTTGTATTTTAGCCCAGAGGTGATAAGGAACTGGTATACATTTCTGAGCAACATCTGTACTTTAAGAATATTAATTTAGTGGTAGGATGGAGAGAGGGAGAAACTGGAAGGAGGGAGGCAAGTGAAAGAAGCTATTGTAATAATAGAGGTAAAATATAAAAAGGACCTAGAATAGGATACAGGAGGCAACTAAATGGCTTAGTGGAATGCATGCTAGACAGGCAATCAGGAAGATCAAGTTCAAGCCCTAGTCAAGTCATTTAACCTCTAAGTCTCAGTTTTCTCATCATTAAAATGATTATTATTAAAGCACCTACCTCACTGAGAATCAAATGAGTTAATATATGTAAAGTGCTAGGAAAACCTTAGAGTACTATATACAAGTTAGCTTACATTATTATTAGAGTGGTAGATACTGAAAAGAAATGAAGAACACATACGGGAGAGGTGCAACTAATAAGACTAGTAACACTGGATGTTGGGGGAGAGTAATAGGAGAAAAGAGACAAAGATGGTGGTACTCTAAAGAAAAACAGGTAAATTTGAAGGAAAAGTGGGTTTAAAGGGCAAGTACTTGCTATTTTTCATGCATTTGCCATGTGCCAGGAAATACTGTAGTCACGGGAAGATATAAAGGAAAAAAATGAAATGTGACTTTCCCTCAAGGGGCTTACATTCTAAGGATGGTACAATATGGACATAAGTAAGTAAAGAGAATATACAAAATAAATATTGGGTAATTTGGTGAGAGGTGATATTAGGAAATTGATGGGACTATGAATGAGTCCATGTATAAGAGGTGCTTGAGGACCAAGGAATTCTAAAAAGTAGAGGGAAGGAGACAGTGCATTCCATGCATGGGAAATAGCTAATACAAAGGCCCCATGGTAGGAGAGTGCCATGTGTCAAGAATATCAAGAAAGGCACATTGGCTGAGTAGTGGGAGAGGAAAAGAAATAATATACTGAAAAGTAGGTTAAGGCCATTTTGAAAAGTCTTGTAGTCCATAGGAAAATAGGGTAGCCATTGTAGTATATAGAGTAAAGGGGTGAGAGATTCAAACATATTTTAGGAGAATCTCTGACTTTCATAGACCTGGCTTTTCTGTTAGTTTTAGTCAGTCATTGGTGATTAATATCACATCCATGCAAAGAACACTCTTACCCTTTGTCATGATCTCTTTTTGAACTATCTAACTATTTAAGCCTCCAAACACAGTGAAAATAAAGATTTAATTAAAATATTCACAACTATAGTAGAGCCTAGCATCATTAAAGGGCTAACACTGTCCCATTTACCCATTCATAAAGTCACAATCTCACAGCCCAAATCACCTCATTCTGCCTTCAGAATAAATTATGATAGGTATAATGGATAGAGTATCAGGTCTGAAGTTAGGAAAACTCAACTTCTTAAATTCGAATCTGGTCTCAGACACTTAATAACCATGTGACCCTGGGCAAGTCATTTAATCCTATTTTCCTCAGTTCTCATCTATAAAATGAGCTGAAGAAGGAAATGGCAAACCACTCAAATATCTTTACCAAGAAAACCCCAAATGGAGTCATGAAGAATGAAACATAACTGAAAGAACTGCACAGCAATAAATGTATTATAATGACTAGCAATTACATAGTGCTTTAAGTTTTGTAAAATGCTTTACAAATATTACTTCATCTTATCCTCACTACATTGGAATTTAGGTATTATTATTGTACAGATGAAGAAACTAAGGCAAACAGCTAAGTGATTTAACCATGATTTAAAAAAAAAGCTACTAAGTATTTAAGACTAGATTTGAACTCAGGTCTTCCTGACTTCAGAGCCAGCATTTTATCTACCACATCATCTAAAATCAGAAAGTTTCAATGAATCCAGGACTTCCGAGATCTACTTGTCACCTTTCCTAAGAAAAACAGCATTTGCATAATCTGAGAGTCATTTTATCTAATTACAGAAGCTCAACACTCTGGTAACTCCAGTCCATCTCTGTTATAATCTACCATACTGTGCAATCCAATAACAGTCAGTCAATAAACATTAAGCATCTACTATGTGTCAGGCACCAGACTAATACCCAAGGAGATAAAGAAGGTCAAAAAACAGTTCTTGTTCTCAAGGAACCCACAATATCATGGCAGGAACAACATGCAAACAATTATGTGCAAATAGGATATATCCAAGATAAATATAAAATTATTAAAAAAATCAAGACAGAAGGTTCTAGAATCAAGAAGGATTAGAAAGAACTTCCACTAGAAAGTGGCATTTTAGCTGGTTCTTTAAGGAGTCAAGGAGTCAGGAGGTGGAGATCAGGAAGGAGAGAATCTCAGGAATGAAGAACAGCCACTGAAAATGCCCAGATATCAGAGATATAAAAGATCATGTTAAAGAAATAGCACGGAGGCCAGTGTCACTGGATCATAAAACTATGCAGAAGTATACAATGTAAGAAGACTGGAAAGGAAAGCACTGGGGCTGAGAATGAGAAACCTAGGTTATCATGGTCTGAATGCCAAACAGAGATTTTATATTTGATCCTAGAGATAAGATATAACATGGTTAGACCTGCACATTAGGAAAATAACTCTGGTAGCTAAGTAGAGAATAAACTAAAATGGGGTAAATCACAGCAGACAGACTAACAGCCTCTTGCAATAGTCCAGGCTTGAGGAGATGATGTCCTGGACTGGGAAGAGGCAATATCAGAGGAGAGAAGGGAGGGTTTATTTTTCCATTCTGTGTTTTACTTTATTTTGTTTTCTTTTTTCTTTTTAATTAATTAATTTATTTAGAATATTTTCTATGGTTACATGATTCATGATGTTTCCTACCCTGCTTCCCTCCCCCTTCCCAAAGCTGACCAGCAATTCCTTTGGCTTATACATGTATCATTGTTCAAAACTATTTCCATATTATTCATATTTGCAATAGACTGATCTTTTAATGCCCAAACTCCAAACACATCCCTGTCAAACCACATGATCAATCATATGTTTTACTTCTGTGTTTCTAGTTCTACAGTTCTTTCTCATAAGTTCCTCAGTGTGGTCCTGGACCATTGCATTGCTATTAGTAGAAAAGGAGAAAAGTACATTCGATTGTGCCACAGTATATCAGTCTCTGTGTACAATGTTCTCCTGGTTCTGCTCCTCTCACTCTGCATCAATTCCTGGAGATCTTTCGAATGCACATAGAAATCCTCCAGTTCATTATTCCTTTCAGCACAATAGTATTCCATCACCATCAGATACCACAATTTGTTCAGCCATTCCCCAGTCAATGAACACCGGAAGAGAAGATTTTTGAAAGCTGTTGCAAAGATGAAATCAACAGGCCTTGACAACAAATTGGAAATGAAAGGCCAGGGATATTGAGAAGCAGAAGATGACACTTAGATTGCAAGCCTAAGGGACTAAGAGAATGACAATACACTTAACATCAAAAGGAAGTCTGGGATGGGAAGAGTGTGGAGGAATATGTGAAAATAATGACTTGGTTTTAGAAATTTGGAGTTTACGATGTCCACAGAATGTCTAGTTCAATATGTCTAACAGGTAATTGGAGATGAGATAAAGATAAGTAGATTTGAGAATGATCAGCTTTGAGATGATAACTGAATCTTCAGTAGCTGATGAGATTACCAACTGACCTAGAATGAAGGAAGAAGAGAAGAAAGCCCTGGACCTAGCGATGTGAGATACTCTTTGGGCATGATCTGAATAAGGATTCGTGCAAAGAAAATTAGAGGAATTGTCAAATAAGTGGGAGGAGAACTAGGAGACAATAGTGCCCACAGACCTAAAGAGAAGAGAATGTCAATGGTCTCCTTACTTTTTCTTAAACAGAACACTCAACATTCTCTTTGGCTGTCCTACATATCTGGAATGTTTTTCCTCCTTATATTCAACTCCTGGCTCCCCTATATTCCTTCCAGTTAAGATCCAGTTCCAGTTAAGATCTTCTGAATACATGTTTTTCCATTCCTTAATTCTAATGCCTTTCTTCTGCTAATAATTTCCAATTTATCCTATCCTATATAGTTTGTCCATAATTATTTGCATATGTCTCCACAATTAAAGTGTGAGCTTAAGAACATGAACTATCATTTGCTTTTCTTTGTATTCCTAATATTTAGCATAGTACCTGGCACATCATAGGTGCTTAACAAATGTTTATTAATTGACCATTCTATTCTCCAACTTATTTGCTGCTGCTGCCACTCCCCATATGAGCCTGTTTCTCATTTATATCAGTGAATTTCCTCCTCCTATCTATATCTGGTTCATTTCTGAGATCTGGTATAGTTTTTATATTCATCCCTACTAAAAATTTTGCCATTCTGGTAAATAACATGAGGTATATTTGAATAACTATCATAAACAATATAAATGGACATAAAATATGACAGGAAATTATAATAATTTCTTAGATATATTCAGGAACCTAACACATGCCATTCAGGGTGCATGGGGTGTACATGGAGGACTAGTACCTCTGTGTAAGGGTTTGCTGCACCTTTTCAAGGCTGCTCATCCACCTTTGGTGTCTACCTGTCTCCCAACTCTCTCCTGAGGCTTCATGAAGTCATAGCATGAACAGTGACCACATTCCAGTAAAACCATATCACACATATAGTAATAGTACATTCATAATCATTTCACATAGTAATATTTAGGATATGTTGGTATGATGGAAGGAGCAAGATATTTGTAGCCACAGGAACATGTTCAAATAGCACTTCTGCCACTTAGTACCTTTATGAACTTAGGCAATAATCTAAGCTTAATCCTCTCTGGACCACAATTTTCTCATCTATGAACTGAAAGGATCAGACTTGACAGCCTCTAGGTCCCTTCAGGGTCTAAATCTAATATTCTATGATCCTATGATTACTACTCCAACGATAGTTATCATTTTGCTATCTAGGTTACCACTTCTGTTTCTCCTAAAGCATCCCACAAGCGGCAAGCCTGGCCACTGAGCATTATTATAGGCTTCATACTTCCACTCCAAATTCTTGAACTTATGAATAGCACAGCTTGTCTATTAGCAATATCAAAATCTTGTAGTTTCTAGTTCCAATTTTTATTATGTGTCCTAATTACTCAAGCTTCATGCACAGTTAGAACAAACATTTAATCAAGGCAATAAAAGCCACAGAAAACATAAGAATCAATGAGAGTCAGCAACAACTTTCATTCACCAGTGTATACAACTAGAAAGTTTGATATCCCAACCCAATCTATCTTAGTCTGGTCAATCTCCCAGTCACAGACTAGATAAACTGATTACAACCTGGTCTTGAGAAAGCCATTTGTTCTCTTTCCACAGAAGTTATAACATATTCCTCTGGAGGTCTGGGTCATTAGTCCAACTCTTCTTTACTCTGGTCTCCACAGTACTGGTTGCCATGGATCCCAAGCACTGATAGCTTCTCACTCATTTCACTACATTCATTGCCTATGCCCAGATAGGTTTCATACCTAAAATGGTACACAGCCTCACTACTTAATTCTTAGCAAAGAGAAGCAACTGGAGTAGTAGTTTTTGGCTATCTCCTGATTCACTTTTCAAAAAAATTCCCCTTTTCTACTCTCCATTATAACTCTGTTTCTCCTTGCTTGTGCCATATCAGAAAAAAAAACAGGCAAAGGAAATTTATGTCAACATTTCAGCTATGCTGGTATGTCTATTGCAGATTGATGAAATAAACCTTAAAAAAGAGGCTGATGAGTAATGATGGCATAGGAGGTCTAGAAATGTTATTCAGATCAAATAGCGTGCCACCCCAACTCCAGAACCAGTTAATGTGTACTAATATAAGATAAATTACTCCTAAAATAATTGACCAAGGATGCTATGTCTTCCAAAGGAAGCCAGTTTTCTTTTTTATACTAAAAGATTCAAAGTTTGGGAGATAAAGAGAACATGATAAAGAAGAGATGGTTTAAAATGGAGTGGGCATTCAAGAGGACACAATGGAACCTGAAGATAAGGAAGCATATTGTCTGAAGAAGGGATGAGGGTGCGTGTAGCAGTCCTCACCAATGTATGGACAAGGGAAATAATTAAAATGTAAAGATTGTCTTAGGAGAGCACATGCTCAGTCAGTCCTGTGCATGGCAAGTAAGGCATTTGACCCTTGATCCCAGCGTCCTCCAGGTTTAGGTTCTTTTCTTTGTGCTCACCTGGCTGAGACAAACCGGGCCCCTACAGTGTCATAATTTACAATTGAACCAATGGCAACCCACTGTGTATTCATCCATATATATTGTGTACATTTGCATCTCAATGACAATAAATAGGAGCATCCACAGAAAGCCAGCCCTTACCTTATCACCTCTCACCTGTCTCTGTCTTTCCTGGAGCTTAGCCTCTGGCCAAGCTCAGCTTTAACTTCCTCTCTCTCTATCTCTCTTTCTCTCTCTAAAGACCTTTTCTTATTAACCTCCTATCCTCAAGCCAGAGTGGTCTAGATTTAGAGTACCAACTCTAAAGGACCGTGGTTTTCCTCTCAGCTAATCTCAATACTCCTTGTAACCACGTGTTGTTAACTTAAAGCTACTTAATGGTTTCATGTCCTCGTGAGAGTTAAGTAGCTGGGCTTGTTCTGTGGAGCTCAATTGTTATAAATATTGGGTATGTGTCTGCCTTCTTCTTATCCATCTCCTTGGCTCCAGTCCTTCCCCCAAGGTCATCCTTCTATCTTTCCTTTCGTGGGAGGGCTGTGGGCCAGCCTCCCCTTCAGTGGGAATTAAAACAGGGAAATCATATGTGTGATGTTGGATAAGACCTAAGAGAAGTTAATACTTTTTGACCTGAATGGTCTTTGCTGGAACTTTCAGTTCTAGAGTCATGACCTCATGACTTTAAATCAGGATAATAAAAGGGAACAAGTGTTGGGATTTTGACTATAATAGTATAGATAAAGAGCTAATAGGTCAAAATCTCTACCCTTCCCAGTCTTGTAATGACTGGACACAGGGTAGGGATAGGTATAGTCTCAGAATAATCACTCCAAACAGTCAGGCATGGGTGGAAACAAGATGGTGGAAGTAGTAAAATATTCTATCTTAGTATCTGGTTCCTCAAACTCATTTCACAACCAGCTCTAACTCAGTGGCCTCATCCCACAAAGAACAAGGATGCTGCCTACACAGAACATGTTCAGAGTGGAAATAAGTCTTCAGTTCACACTGTGTCCTTAGAAGCAGAGCTTCTTTCCCCTTTGGCATCCTGGGATTCAGGATCTCTAATGAATATGCTCAGTGCACAAGGATAAAGTTAAAACAAGAAAGCAATTGTAATGATAAATAAATCCATGAGATTTTATTTTTTTAAATACTAGCAAAATCAATAGACAATTAGCAAGTCTAATCAGAAAATGAAAAGAACAAACCTGAATCATCAAAATTAGAAATGAGATCTCAATCAAAGGCAAAAAAAAATTATTGCACATTACCAGATATAGCTCCATCATAATAAATCTTTTTGAAAGCATGATTGTCTACAGAAATATAAAATTAATCACAAGAAGTGTAATAACCTAAATAGTGTGATATCAAAAATAGAAATCATACAGGTCACTAAAGAGTTGCCTCACAAAAAAGAACTGGGCCTAGATTAACTAGTTACTTCTACCAAACTTTTAAAGAGCAAGGAACTCATAATGTGTATTCTGACAGGCAAATTGGTATCATGGAGAGTACATTGAATTGAAAGTCAGGAGGACCTCAGTTTGAATCTTATCTCAGACAGTGTAATTCTGGAAAAATCTTTAACTTCTCTCGCACTGTTTCCTCAGCTGTAAAATTGTGATAGTCATAGCATCTACCTCACTGAGGTGTTGTGATAATCAAATGATATAATTGATTTCAAGTGCTGAGCAAACCTTAATGTGATATATAAATGTAAGTTATTATTCATAATTATGTTATTATTTCATATAGACATTTTCAAAGTAGAGAATCAAATTCTATTTTGGTCCATATCAAAGATGAAGCTAAGAAACAAAAATATAGAATGATGACAATAATTAATACTTTTGTGGATGCTTTTGTGGAAATGTGATCTCATTGATACAGATACCACCTTCAATTTTGTAGATTGCCATCAATGCTTTCCCTTGTCCATGTTTTCCCTTAAATCCTTCAGAGGATGTCGAGACCACAAGCAGTTGTTAATTCACTTATTACTAATAACAATTTAGTGTTAGATTTATTAACAAAATTAGATTGATCCATTTTACACTCAAAATACTGGGGCTTTTCCCTATATATCATGACATTCACAAATGCCAATAGAAGATACTAGCTCTCCCTCAAGTAGGCTTCATTGCTACTATGTGACTAGCTTATCTTTCCCCAGACATACATCCCACTAGAAACAGAACAAGAAGAGAAAAGCAGGTTGAATATGAATGGAAGGATGGCTCATAGGTTTTCTTTAGAGATACAAATAAAGGAGTTGGCAGAATTGGTTTTATTATGTATCACAAAGCACCAAGAAATAACATTGGATTTCCACTAATGGTATATTGATGCAAAAGTTTTAAATAAAGCACTTGAAAATAGGATACTTTTAAAAGTACATCAAGAAATATTATTCATCATGAGCAAGTGGACTATACAACTGCAGTACAAAGATAACTTAATGCCAATAAAATATATGTGGGTATATATAAAATAATATCAATAAGGAAAAAATATAGTCCAATATCATATCGTTAATTGTTTTATTTTATCCAACTCTTTGTAACCCCAGCTGGATTTTTTTGACAAAATTACTGGAGTGGTTTGCCATTTCCTTCTCCAGATGATTTTATAGATGAGGAAAGTAAAGCAAAAAGGATTAAGTGACTTTATCAGAGTCACACAACTAGTAAGTGTCTATGGTCAGATTTGAACTCAGGAAAATGCGTCTTCCTGACCCCAGGTCTAATACTCTATTCACTGTGCCCATATCCTATCACTAAATATATTTTAAATCCCTTAATCAAATACAACATTCATTTACATTAAAATAATATGCACATATAAGAATAATATCCTGCCTTAAAATTATCAAAAAAGTTTCTTTAAAAATCATAAGCAGCTGGGTAGCTCAGTGGATTGAGAGCCAGGCCAAGAGATGGGAGGTCCTAGGTTCAAATCTGACCTCAGTACACTTCCCAGTTGTGTGACCCTAGGCAAGTCACTTGACCCCCATTGCCTAGCCCTTACCACTCTTCTGCCTTGGAACCAATACACAGTGTTGATTCTAAGACGGAAGGTAGGGTTTTTTTTTTTAATCACAAGTTAATATTATATACCATAAAAAAGGAGAAACATTCAGAGTAATAACATTTAGAAAAAGGTATAAAACGGACTTCCGGTCAAGATGGTGGCTTAGAGAAAGCTAAAGTCCAGATCTCCGGAAACCCTTCCTTACCGATCTCAAACCGAATGCTCCTAGGGCACCGAAATTCAAAACGATCAACAGCATAGACCCCGGGAATCCTCCTCCTGGACCTGGATCAAAAGGTACGCCTCCCCCCAAAAGCCAGAACCTGAGATCACTTGGACCTAAGGAGTAGGCAGAAGGAAGGTCCCAGGTCCCATCCCCCCCAACCCAGAGCGCTGAGTCCGAGGCAGCAGCCAGAACTTAAGAGCCAGCAAAAGGACCCCAGAGCCGACTATTCTGAAGGCCACTTCCTGAAAACAACCTGACCCAGTCGAGGGGGCACCCAGACAGCAGGGAAACAGAGAGATAAGGGAGCTTGTAACCCCCTGGCTGGATCCCTCTATCCGAGTCTCAGGTCCCTGCCTCAAGGCACACTCAATTCAACCCAGGGAAAGCTAATCTTCTTATCAGGAGCCCTCGCCCTGAGCTCCGGGAAGCCGCGGCCCCTCACACTCAGAGAGCAGGATCTTCTGAAACAACAGTAACCCTCAGGGCTGGCAAAAGGACCCCAGGGCCGGCTATTCTGAAGGCCACTTCCTGAAAACAACCTGAAAATGACCCAGTCGATGGGGCACCCAGACAGCAGGGAAACAGAGAGAGAGGGGGGAGCTTGTAACCCCCTGGCTGGATTCTTCCATCCAAGTCTCAGGGATGTCCCTGCCTCAAGGCAAACTCAGTTCAACCCAGGGAAAGCTAATCTTAATCAGGAGCCCTCAGAGCCCCGGGAAACCAGGGCCCCTTCCCCTCAGAGAGCAGGCTCATCTGGTTGGCTAAGGCACAGAAACAAGGGCCAAGCCAGGCTTAGAGTGTGGAAGTAAGGCAAAGGAGAAACATAGGGAGGGAACCGAAGAGAGCAGTAACAGGGCCACACCAGCAATTCCTGGCTTCCCCAGGAAGACAGAACAACAACTTCATAGAAAGGACAATCTGCCTAGGGCTAAAACCTCTGAACGCCAGACAGAGATAAGAAAAGCTAATCCTCCCCACTCAGATAGAGTTGGCAAACTACACTGAAGCACAAAGGCCCCCAAATTCCAAAAAAAAAAAACAAGAGGAAGGGGGCAACTTTGGACACATTTTATGGAGCAAAAATACAAAACACAGAGGAGATGGAAGAGGAAACACGAGCAAATGCTCTGAAGCCTTCCAGAGGAGATGGAGACTCTCCACAAACCCATGAAGAATTTGAATCAGAAATGATCAAAAAGATGGAGGCCTTCTGGGAGGAAAAGTGGGAAATAATGCAAAAGAAATTCACGCATCTACAAAACCAGTTTGACCAAACTGAAAAGGAAAACCAGGCCTTAAAACAAGAACTAATAAAGCAAAACCAAAACACCAAGAAATTAGAAGAGAACATAAAATATCTCACTGACAAGGTGACAGATTTGAAAAATAGAGGGAGAAGAGATAATTTAAGAATAATTGGACTTCCAGAAAAGCCAGAAATAAACAGCAAACTAGACATCGTAATACAAGATATAATTAAAGAAAATTGCCCAGAGATTCTAGAACAAGGGGGCAATACAGACACTGACAGAACTCACAGAATACCCTCTACACTAAACCCCCAAAAAACAACTCCCAGGAATGTAATTGCCAAATTCCAAAGCTCTCAAACAAAAGAAAAAATCCTATAAGAAGCCAGAAAAAGACAATTTAGATATAAAGGAATGCCAATCAGGGTCACAAAAGACCTTGCAAGTTCTACTCTGAATGATCGTAAGGCATGGAACATGATCTTCAGAAAAGCAAGAGAGCTGGGTCTTCAACCAAGAATCAGCTATCCAACAAAACTGACTATATACTTCCAAGCGAAAGTATGGGCATTCAACAAAATAGAAGATTTCCAAGTTTTTGTAAAGAAAAGACCAGAGCTCTGTGGAAAGTTTGGTATCGAAAATCAAAGAGCATGGAATACCTGAAAAGGTAAATATGAAGGAAAGGGAAAAGGAGAAAAAATGTTATCTTCTTCTTTTACTCAAACTCTCTTCTATAAGGACTACAATTATATCAATCTATGTATACTAACATGTGGGGGAAATGTAATGTGTAAGTAGGGGGAAAAGAAAGACCAAATAGAATAATCTTTTTCACACAAAGATTCACACGGGAAGGGGAGGGGAAGAAAACTCTTATAAGAAGGAGAGGAAGAGAGTTTTTACTTAAACCTTACTCTCAGGGAAATCGACTCTGAGAGGGAAGAACATCCAGATCCATTGGGATCTTGAATTCTATCTTACCCAATAAGGGTAGGGAGAAGGGAAAACCAAAGGGGGGAGGGAGGGAGGGAAAAAAAGGTGAGGGAAAGAGAGGGGGGAGAGGGAGGGAACAAAAGGGGAGGGACTAAAAAGGGAAACATATCAATGTAGGGGATAAGGGGGACTGATTTAAAGTAAATCACTGGACTAAAAGGTAGAGCCAAAGAAAAAAAGGTTAGAATTAGGGAAGGTTATCAAAATGCCAGGGAGCCCACAAATGACAGTCATAACTTTGAACGTGAATGGGATGAACTCACCCATAAAACGTAGACGAATAGCAGAATGGATTAGAATCCAAAACCCTACCATATGTTGCCTTCAAGAAACACACATGAGGCTGGTTGACACCCACAAGGTCAGAATTAAAGGATGGAGTAAGACCTTCTGGGCCTCAACTGACAAAAAGAAGACAGGAGTGGTAATCATGATATCTGATTAAGCCAAAGCAAAAATAGACCTGATCAAAAGGGATAGGGAAGGTAATTATATTTTGTTAAAAGGGACTTTAGATAATGAGGAAATATCACTAAACAACATGTATGCACCAAATAATATAGCACCCAAATTTCTAATGGAGAAACTAGGAGAATTGAAGGAAGAAATAGACAGTAAAACAATAATAGTGGGAGACTTAAACCAACCCTTATCAAATTTAGATAAATCAAATCAAAAAATAAATAAAAAAGAGGTAAAAGAAGTGAATGAAATCTTAGAAAAATTAGAATTAATAGACATATGGAGAAAAATAAATAGGGATAAAAAGGAATACACCTTCTTCTCAGCACCACATGGCACATTCACAAAAATTGACCATACATTAGGTCACAGAAACATAGCACACAAATGCAGAAAAGCAGAAATAATAAATGCAGCCTTCTCAGATCACAAGGCAATAAAAATAATGATCAGTAATGGTACATGGAAAACCAAATCAAAAACTAACTGGAAATTAAACAATATGATACTCCAAAATCGTTTAGTTAGAGAAGAAATCATAGAAACAATTAATAATTTCATCGAGGAAAATGACAATGGTGAGACATCCTTTCAAACCTTTTGGGATGCAGCCAAAGCAGTAATCAGAGGTAAATTCATATCCCTGTGTGCATATATTAACAAACTAGGGAGAGCAGAGATCAATCAATTGGAAATGCAAATAAAAAAACTCAAAAGCGATCAAATAAAAAACCCCCAGCAGAAAACCAAACTAGAAATCCTAAAAATTAAGGGAGAAATTACTAAAATCGAAAGTGATAGAACTATTGATTTAATAAATAAGACAAGAAGCTGGTACTTTGAAAAAACAAACAAAATAGACAAAGTACTGGTCAATCTAATTAAAAAAAGGAAGGAAGAAAAGCAAATCAACAACATCAAAGATGAAAAGGGGGACAGCACCTCCAATGAAGAGGAAATTAAGGCAATCATTAAAAATTACTTTGCCCAATTATATGGCAATAAATACACCAATTTAGGTGATATGGATGAATATATACAAAAATACAAACTCCCTAGACTAACAGAAGAAGAAATAGAATTCTTAAATAATCCCATATCAGAAAGGGAAATCCAACAAGCCATTAAAGAACTTCCTAAGAAAAAATCCCCAGGGCCTGATGGATTCACCAGTGAGTTCTATCAAACATTCAGAGAACAGTTAATCCCAATACTATACAAACTATTTGACATAATAAGCAAAGAAGGAATTCTACCAAAGTCCTTTTATGACACAAACATGGTACTGATTCCAAAACCAGGCAGGTCAAAAACAGAGAAAGAAAACTATAGACCAATCTCCCTAATGAATATAGATGCAAAAATCTTAAATAGGATACTAGCAAAAAGACTCCAGCAAGTGATCAGAAGGGTCATCCACCATGATCAATTAGGATTTATACCAGGGATGCAGGGCTGGTTCAATATTAGGAAAACTATCCACATAATTGACCACATCAACAAGCAAACCAGCAAGAACCACATGACTATCTCAATAGATGCAGAAAAAGCATTTGATAAAATACAACACCCATTCCTATTAAAAACCCTAGAAAGTATAGGAATAGAAGGGTCGTTCCTAAAAATAATAAACAGTATATATCTAAAACCATCAGCTAATATCATCTGCAATGGGGATAAACTAGATGCATTCCCAATAAGATCAGGAGTGAAACAAGGATGCCCATTATCACCTCTACTCTTTGACATTGTACTAGAAACACTATCAGTAGCAATTAGAGAAGAAAAAGAAATTGAAGGCATCAAAATAGGCAAGGAGGAGACCAAGTTATCACTCTTTGCAGATGACATGATGGCCTACTTAAAGAATCCTAGAGATTCAACCAAAAAGCTAATCGAAATAATCAACAACTTTAGCAGTTGCAGGATACAAAATAAACCCACATAAGTCATCACCATTTCTATATATCTCCAACACAGCTCAGCAGCAAAAACTAGAAAGAGAAATCCCATTCAAAATCACCTTAGACAAAATAAAATACCTAGGAATCTAACTCCCGAGACAAACACAGGAACTATATGAACACAACTACAAACACTTTCCACACAACTAAAACTAGACTTGAGCAATGCCTTGTAATCTCACCTGGCCCGAGATCAAGAAGGTATTTAAACTGATTCAAAGGCTCTTGAGGATGCTCTTGGCACTTGGACTTCCGTTTGGGGCAGATGTGGCTTTTTTTCATAATGTAGGTGAGGTTGTGTCTAGGCCTCTCCATGGCCTGGACACATGTCTCTTATCCTGTATTTTCTTTAATCCTTAATCTTCAATAAACCTCTAAAAAATATAATACTCCTTGCAGAGAGAAACTAATTTCTACCTGCCTCAGATGCCTCAGTCTCCCTGTCTCCCCTAAATTTTAATTGTTACACATCCTACCCAACCTTATTTATCTATTTAGTGCCATACCCATTGAACTCCCAAAATATTTCTTTAGTGATTTAGAAAAAATCATAACAAAATTCATCTGGAATAACAAAAGATCAAGGATATCCAGGGAAATAATGAAAAAAAAACACAAATGAGGGGGGGCCTTGAAGTCCCAGACCTTAAACTATATTACAAAGCAGCAGTTATCAAAACAATTTTGTACTGGCTAAGAGACAGAAAGGAAGATCAGTGGAATAGACTGGGGGCAAGTGACCTCAGCTAGATAGTATACGATAAACCCAAAGATCCCAGGTCTTGGGACAAAAATTCACTATTTGATAAGAACTGCTGGGAAAATTGGAAGACAGTGTGGGAGAGATTAGGAATTGATCAACACCTCACACCCTACACCAAGATAAATTCAAAATGGGTGAAAGACTTAAACATAAAGAAGGAAACCATAAGTAAATTGGGTAAACACAGAATAGTATACATGTCAGACCTTTGGGAAGGGAAAGACTTTAAAACCAAGCAAGACATAGAGAGAATCACAAAATGTAAAATAAATAATTTCGACTACATCAAATTAAAAGGCTTTTGTACAAACAAAAGCAATGTAACTAAAATCAGAAGGAAAACAACAAGTTGGGAAAAAATCTTCATAAAAACCTCTGACAAAGGTTTAATTACTCAAATTTATAAAGAGCTAAATCAATTGTACAAAAAATCAAGCCATTCCCCAATTGATAAATGGGCAAGGGACATGGATAGACAGTTTTCAGATAAAGAAATCAAAACTATTAACAAGCACATGAAGAAGTGTTCTAAATCTCTTATAATCAGAGAGATGCAAATCAAAACAACTCTGAGGTATCACCTCACACCTAGCAGATTGGCTAACATGACAGCAAAGGAAAGTAATGAATGCTGGAGGGGATGTGGCAAAGTAGGGACATTAATTCATTGCTGGTGGAGTTGTGAATTGATCCAACCATTCTGGAGGGCAATTTGGAACTATGCCCAAAGGGCAACAAAAGAATGTCTACCCTTTGATCCAACCATAGCACTGCTGGGTTTGTACCCCAAGGAGATAATGGACAAAAAGACTTGTACAAAAATATTCATAGCTGCGCTCTTTGTGGTGGCCAAAAATTGGAAAACGAGGGGATGTCCATCAATTGGGGAATGGCTAAGCAAATTGTGGTATATGTTGGTGATGGAATACTATTGTGCTCAAAGGAATAATAAAGTGGAGGAATTCCATGGAGACTGGAACAACCTCCAGGAAGTGATGCAGAGTGAGAGGAGCAGAACCAGGAAAACATTGTACACAGAGACTGATACACTGTGGTATAATCGAATGTAATGGACTTCTCCATTACGGGCGATGTAATGTCCCTGAACAATCTGAAGGGATCTAGGAGAAAAAACACTATTCATAAGCAGAGGATGAACTGTGGGAGTAGAAACACCGAGGAAAAGCAACTGCCTGACTACAGCGTTGAGGGGACTTGACAGAGGAGAGACTAAACGAAACTCTAATGCAAATATTAACAACATGGCAATGGGTTCGAATCAAGAACACATGTGATACCCAGTGGAATCACGCGTCGGCTATGAGGGGGATGGGGGGGAGGAAAAGAAAATGATCTTTGTCTTTAATGAATAATGCTTGGAAATGATCAAATAAAATATTATAAAATTTTAAAAAAAAGGTATAAAACAAAGTTCACTCTTATCTGCCCCCTCTGCCATAGTTTTAGAAGTTTCAGAAACAGCAATAAACCATGAAAATTAAAGGAATGAGATTTGACAATGAAGATGTTAAAGAATCTCTATTTTTTTAAACTCTAACCTTCTATCTTATAATCAACATTAAGATTGATTCCAAGGCAGAAAAGCAGTAAGGGCTCAGCAATTGAGGCTATGTGTCTTGCTCAGGGTCACAACTAGGAAGTCTCTGGGGCCAAATTTGAACTTAGGACCACCCATCTCCAGATCTGGCTTTCTATCCCTTGAGCCATGTAGCTGCTCCAAGAACCTCTAATTACAGGTAACCTCGTAGCTAGAAAACCCAAAACAGTCAATAACAACAAAACTAATTGTGATAACTTTAGTAAAGTAGCAAGATATAAAGGAGACTCATAAAAATAATATACATTTCTATATGCTACCTTCAAATATCAAGAAAAACTGATAGTGTGATATTCTTTAAAATATCAATAAAATATGTAAAGTGTTTGGGCCTTAACTTATCAAGACACAAGACAGTTGTACAAATAATTTCAAAATTATTCTTGTAGAAGACAAAATGGAACTGCTTATGGTTAGGTTGAATAACAATAAAAAGGTTAATATATTGTTGAGACTTGCTCAACAAATTACTCATGGGTCCATGAACCAAGATGAGAGAAATGATTCTGGGATTACAGGAGTGTTAAACTGACAGACTGACAGACAGATATTCAGAGTCCTCTTGCTGATCAACAAAAGAATTGGTTTAAATTAAATATTTTAGCTTTACTTATGAAAATGAAAAAGGAACAAAGAGAAAGAGACAATATCCCTAAAAATTATTTACAGATTTCCTAAAGTTTTCTAAATTTTCAAAAATTTTCAAACTTACCATTTTATCAAATTTCAAAGTTAGAAAATGATGACACATCCTATACAAAAATTTGGTTAAAACTATATTACAAAGCAGCAGTCATCCAAACAATTTGGTACTGGCTAAGAGACAGAAAGGAGGATCAGTGGAATAGACTGGGGGAAAGCAACCTCAGCCAGATAGTATACGATAAACCCAAAGATCCCAGGTCTTGGGACAAAAATTCACTATTTGATAAGAACTGCTGGGAAAATTGGAAGACAGTGTGGGAGAGACTAGGAATAGATCAACACCTCACACCCTACACCAAGATAAATTCAAAATGGGTGAAAGACTTAAACATAAAGAAGGAAACCATAAGTAAATTGGGTAAACACAGAATAGTATACATGTCAGACCTTTGGGAAGGGAAAGACTTTAAAACCAAGCAAGACATAGAGAGAATCACAAAATGTAAAATAAATAATTTCGACTACATCAAATTAAAAGGCTTTTGTACAAACAAAAGCAATGTAACTAAAATCAGAAGGAAAACAACAAGTTGGGAAAAAATCTTCATAAAAACCTCTGACAAAGGTTTAATTACTCAAATTTATAAAGAGCTAAATCAATTGTACAAAAAATCAAGCCATTCCCCAATTGATAAATGGGCAAGGGACATGGATAGACAGTTTTCAGATAAAGAAATCAAAATTATTAATAAGCACATGAAGAAGTGCTCCACATCTCTTATAATCAGAGAGATGCAAATCAAAACAACTCTGAGGTATCACCTCACACCTAGCAGATTGGCTAACATGACAGCAAAGGAAAGTAATGAATGCTGGAGGGGGTGTGGCAAAGTAGGGACATTAATTCATTGCTGGTGGAATTGTGAACTGATCCAGCCATTCTGGAGGGCAATTTGGAACTATGTCCAAAGGGCGATAAAAGAATGTCTACTCTTTGATCCAGCCATAGCACTGCTGGGTTTGTACCCCAAAGAGATAATGGACAAAAAGACTTGTACAAAAATATTCATAGCTGCGCTCTTTGTGGTGGCCAAAAATTGGAAAATGAGGGGATGCCCATCAATTGGGGAATGGCTGAGCAAACTGTGGTATATGTTGGTGATGGAATACTATTGTGCAAAAAGGAATAATAAAGTGGAGGAATTCCATGGAGACTGGAACAACCTCCAGGAAGTGATGCAGAGTGAGAGGAGCAGAACCAGGAGAACATTGTACACAGAGACAAACACACTGTGGTATCATCGAACGTAATGGACTTCTCCATTAGTGGTGGTGTAATGTCCCTGCACAATCTGCAGGGATCAAGGAGAAAAAAACACTATCCAAAAGCAGAGGACAAACTGAGGGAATAGAAACACCAAGGAAAAGCAACTGCCTGACTACAATGGCTGAGGGGACATGACAGAGGAAAGACTCTGAGCGAACACTCTGATGCAAATACTAACAACGTGGCAATGGGTTCAAGTCAAGAACACATATGATACCAGTGGAATCACAGGTCGGCCACAGGGGGTGGGAGGGAGGAAAAGAAAATGATCTTTGTCTTTAATGAAAAATGCATGGAAATGATCAAATAAAATACTATAAAATTTTAAAAAAATTTTTGGTTAAATTTAAATGGTTATCTTTATTTCAAAAAAATATTACAAAAAATAAAAATTAGCATCTATTGTGATAGCTTTAAACTAAACTTTAAGATACTAAATCTTAGTCAAATAATGTGTGTTGATTGTCTGACCATCCCTAAAAGGTTTTTTGAGTAAAGTGGAATTGAGATCAAAATTTAAAAATTAAAGATACTAAGAAAAAAAAGTAAAATATTATTAATCTGTTATTGTGTAATGCCATTGAAGATTAGCATGCATTAAAATACAAGTTGTCAATGGGTAATTATGTGTAAAAATGAAGTATGTTTGCAGCTATACTGTAAAGAAAAATTTATTTTTCACCTGAATTGGATACAGTTAGATATACAAATGTGATATACAAACAGAATAAATGAATAATACATTTGATTACAAAAATCTGACCAGCCCAGAAATCATAAAGGACTTGGAATAAGATTGTTGATTATAGAAAATTAAGTATAATTATCTCTCTTCTATTTGTTATAAGGGTAAAGAGGAGTGAAAAATCTAGTGCAAAATACATGCAACAAATGTTATATAAGAAAATAATTGGAATTTAATCAACTATGTAAAAACATTTTGAGGTATTCATTTGAAAGTTCTGAAATTTTAAATCAATATCCATTGAGAGTAATTTAATATCAAGGTTAAAACATGCAAATTTTATAAGTACAATAATATAAATAGCAAAAGAGGATTAGAAAAATGACATTGCTAATAATAAAAAGATATTTTTCCTCATTTTCCCAAGCAATATACTTACTAGGATATGAAGCCAAATTAAATCACAATCAGGACACCTTTTTGATAATATTGCAAAAGACTTGAAACTTCCTACAAATTTATTAACCCCTTTCTCACAGCAAATTTAAAGCCTAAGGTGTTAATTAGTAGCTTCACTGAATTTTGATGTGGTATGGGAAATAATACTGCAACCTAAGCAGTCACAAATATTGGATTTTTCACAAAATTATTATATAGTGAGTGTTAGCAAAACATATACCTTATTCTATAAAAACTGAAAATATGTGTTTAAATGTAAACTATGTATAGAAACAAATTGTTAGAAATTGATCATGTTTACTTGCAATGATATATGATTTATATTGTAAACCAAAAGTTTAAGGTAAATTGGTAATAATATTATGCTATACGTGATAATGTTGACTCTCTTCCAAGTTATTGACCAGCTTCTGCCTCAGCCATCACTAATCAAGATAATGTTAGTGGAAATTTAACTCCCAGAAAAATTGTTAACCCTTTTCCTGTATGAATTGGGAAGAATTTTGTCAAATACTTTAATAATTGTTAGTAAGTATTGAAACGTAGAAAAAACTGGAAAATTGTTGGAAAGAAAAATTGGTTATCATGAATTGTAAAATCAAATATCTTGGAAATTTTTCAGCTACATGCTGCAACTGGTGAGATTTTCTATTTAAGGTAAAAGCTTTTGAGATTGCAACTAATAATATTTTGGGGTTTTGAATTCAGGTATAGTTTTCTAATAAATCACTGAACAGTATCCACCATTCAAAAGGAAAGAATAACCCTGACTCTTACCTGAAGTCAGTGTTATAATCCTTTCTCTATTTTTCTTCCTTTCAAAGCAAATTATTATAATCAAAACAAAGTAAAATAATAATTGAAATGCCAGAACTTTGAATGTGTATAGCAATCAAATATGTTCTACTGCTTACTTAAGACACTGTACCCCACCTCATTTTTGTTTCAACTGGAGTTACAATGAACCTCTTGCAAGTTAATTCATTTGTATAATCACTGAACATGAATTGGAGTAACCTTTTTACAAAAAACAAACAAACAAAAACAAAATTATAATAGGGGGTTCTGGTTTTGTTTTTATTTACACAGGAAATGAACACCTACCGTACAGAACCTTTCAGGAACAGCCAAACATAAAAAACCTGGATGACCACCATGAAGATCTGAGTCACCAAAGCCCATGATTTGGAGACAAGCCAAAAGAACAGTTCACATGGCAGAACAATCCCTGAACGTGGCAAGTCTCCCTAAAACTGATCAATCTTAACTAAGCCACTTCTCAAAAAACATTTACCCAATTTTATGTTAATAAGTGTTTTCCTCATCCCTTGTATTAATCTCAGTCCATTGATTACTATTGTTGTGGTGCAGCTACCTTGAAAAATGTAACTTATAATGATGTACCGCCGTGTATTCTGATATTAGCTATAATTATTTCTGTATCAAATGTAAGTTTTCAAAGTGTATTTCCCCTTCTATTGGCTCAATCTCACTTCACCCTTGTTTCACCAGAAGATAGCACAGTATAATAGATCCACACTTAGCAAGACTTAGCACAAACATCTTACACCAAACACTTATTGCAGATTTGATTGGGAAGAAAAGATACATAGCAAACTCCAGTATATTAGCCCATAACAGAACATAATCTTTAGCAACACAATAGCAAGGACACTTAGAAAATAAAACAAATTTGGCTTATAAGTAAAGGAGAAGTCAATATTTGCTTGGCTTATGGAACAAAGAATTGGATGCTAACAGAATGAGGCCTAATAATTCACTAAATTAATTAGCACACTTAATATACTACCAATCAAAATACCAGTAAGTTATACATAGACTTAAAGTCGTAATAAAATTCATAAGGAAAAGTACATGTGCAATAATATCAAGACCTCTAAGGAAAAAAATTGGAAAAGGGGAACTATCTCAGTAAGACTTCAAAATGTTCTCTAAAGCAATAATTATAAAAACTTCCTTCTACTGGAAAAAGAATATAGAGAAACTGATCACAGGAACAGAATAAAGAAACCAAAAATAAAACCCAATGTCTTTTAAAGGTTAGTGTTTGGTAATACAGCAACTTAAAAATACAGAAATACAATCACTATTCAAAAACATTGTTAAGAAAACTGAATAGATGCTTAGAGAAAAAAAGAGAGAAGAGTTTGCATTTTTATCTCAAACTACATATAATAATTCTAACTGAATCAATAAGTAAAAAAAAACATAAAGAGCCAGTAGAAAGGGATTATTATATTATTTCAATTATGGGAAAGAAGAAGAATAAAGTAGTAGCTAGAGGTATAACCTTGGAGTCTGGGAGACCTGGGTTCAATTACTGCCTCTGTCTCATACTGTCTATGTGACCAAGAGCAAGTATTTACCTTTTCAGTTTCGTAAGCAAACCTCAAAGACTCCTGATCTATTGATGATCTGCATCCTTGAAAGAAGTTTTAATATTACAGGTTACCTACACTGATGAAGTTATAGATCTAAAACACAAAAGAATACTTAAAATGAGGATAAAGATATATTTAATCAATCCAAAAAAAAGAAGAAATTATTGGTTACAAAATTAATGGATTTCAGCATGTAAATATAGAGCTGATCCCAGTTGATTCTAGTGATGCATGCTACCTGAAGTTAAAATTGGGGTGTTCAGGATAATCATGTTGGTGCATATATGGCTTGAACCTCCATCCAGTACCTTCTCTACCTACAGGTGAATCAGAGATCATAAATTAAAAGGGAAAGCATTTAACTCGGACATAAAATAAAATAAAAATTAATATCATGTAGTAGAGTCATGCTCCACTCCACCATAAACAATCCCTCTACAATAGGGTGGAAGCTGCCAAAGACTCACATTTTTGGGAGAGTGAATATTTCCCAGATAATTCATTTGCTTGGGTTTACATAGCAGTTGGTAGACCTTTCATGATTCTGTCTCCTGGCAAGCAACCATGCTTCCCTATTGCTCCACTTTGCCTCCAAAGATACCACTTCTTTCTGCTTCCAAAACACCCATTCTTATCAAGATATTACAATACTGTCCATTGCCACCATCAGTTACTGCTGTGGTTTGTTTGTTTGTTTGTTTTTTCCCCATACTTAGATGCTTCTACGATCTATTGGAGTTGCCCTCCCCTCCAAAGAAATATTGCCACTCTTCTGTGAGACTTCCCTGGATCAAAGTATCCAAGGGCTAATCAACACTTTTTTCAATTCTTTCTTAAATCAAATATACAGTCATCCTGACCAGCACAAAAATGGGCTTCTCAGGTTGTTGTCAAGATTTTATTTTTTCAATTTCACTCATTGAAAACTCCCCTATGCTTCACTTTAAGCTAGGTTAGGCCAAGTGAATTTCAACTCCCATCATGCCCCTGGTGGCTGGTATCATAGTCATACAAAGAACCTTGAAATTTCAGTAAGCCTACTAATATTGGAAAGAAAGGGCCGGAACTCTCAAACTCTGATTTACTGATTCCTTGGCAAAGGTGATTGTCCCATTATACAAAGACAAAAACATAACAAGAAGCACTACTTTTAAAAATAAAAGAATTGCATTGAAGGAAATAGTGTTTGCAGTACCTCGAAATATATCTGATCAAGGCCTGACATTCAGAATCTATAGAAATCTGATACATATCTGAAGCTAATAAACACTTCCCAGTTGAACGATGGTTAAAGGATACAAGCATTTTTTGAAGAAAGAAAACTGTTAATAACAGCATGAAAATGATTACATTTCCTAATAATTACAAAAATACAAGTCAAAATTACCTTAAGAAACCATATTACATCCATTTAAATGACAAAAGAAACCAAAAAAAGGAAGAAATAAAGAAAAGAAGAGAAATATCAACCTTGGCAGAGCTGCCGGGAAATAAGCATTCTAATGCATTGTTGAAGGACTAGTACAAATATTTTGGAGAGCAGTGGTACAAAATAAGTCATATAATTCAATATTTCTTTTGATTCAAGGATCTTATTGATATTATTTTATTTTTTTTAAATCACAAAATATTCAGAGGTGCTTTCTTTATTTAAAAAACAACTGGTTGAAACTTTTAAGTGAATGATTACAGAATTGCTGAATGAATTACTTTTTTATATTACAGGAAGCTATGGTACCTAAAAAATAATAAAGATTAAGTATATGGTAAATATACAGAGATATATTTTATGTGATGTCAAGTAAGAGTAGTAGAACCAAGGTGATAGTACTTAAGAAGATGGACTTCAAAACTATCTTTTTTATATATTAATGAATTTAAACTCTCCCTTGTTAAATGCTAAATGTAAGACTTTATGTCTAATTCTATATGTTTATTTGATCATTATTTCTTTTGTTATTAAATCTATTTTTTATTTGAAATGTTTTCACAAGTGGTTATAGGGGGCAGTTAGGTGGTTCAATGAATAGAGAGCCAGACCAGGAGATGAGGGAGGGGGGAAGGGGACCCTGGGTACAAATCCAGCCTCTGACACTTCCTAGCTGTGTGACCCTGGGCAAGTCATTTGACCTTCATTGCCTAGCCCTTACCACTATTTTGCCTTATGAACCAATATACATTATTGATTCTAAGACAGAAGGTATGGGTGGTTGTTTTTTTAAGTGGATATAACAAAGATGTGAAAGGTCTGTGATGAGAAATTCTGTGGGCCCAAAAGCTATCTCTCCTTTCCTCTCCTCTCTTCTGGTAACTGAATGTTAAGTGCCACTTTACAACAACAGGAAGTCTTTAGAACTTCACTTTGAAGATGCTTGAATAAAACTTTTCTTGAGAATTTTGTACTTGAGTATTGAATAAGTTAATGGATTAGAGGGTCAGTAAAAAGCCCAGAGAGAAAAATTGCTGAAAGACCTAAAGCAGACTCTAAAAGAGGGGAAATGCAATGTAGCAGAAGATCTGACTAGCAAAAAGTCTCCAGCAAGTCATCACAAGGGTTATTCACTATGACCAGGTAGGATTCATACCAGGAATGCAAGGATAGTTCAATATTAGGAAAACCATCGACATAATTGACCATATTAACAAATGAACCAACAAAAATCACATGATTATCTCAATAGATGCAGAAAAAGCCTTTGATAAAATACAACACCCATTCCTATTGAAAACACCACAAAGTATAGGAAAAGAAGGGCCTTTCCTAAAAATAATAAACAGTATATATCTAAAACCATCAGAAAACATCATCTCCAATGGGGATAAACTAGAAGCCTTCCCAATAAGATCAGAAATGAAACAAGGATACCCATTATCACCTCTATTATTTAACATTGTACTAGAAACACTAGCAGTAGCAATTAGAGAAGAAAAAGAAATTGAAGGTATTAAAATTGGCAATGAGGAGACCAAGTTATTGCTCTTTGCAGATGACATGATGGTCTACTTAAAGAATCCTAGAGATTCAACCAAAAAGCTAGTCAAAATAATCAACAACTTTAGCAAAGTTGCAGGATACAAAATAAACCCACATAAGTCATCAGCATTTCTATATATCTCCAACACATATCAGCAGCAAAAATTAAAAAGAGAAATTCTATTTAAAACCACCCTAGACATTATAAAATACTTAGGAATCTATCTGTCCAGACAAACACAGGAACTATATGGACACAACTACAAAACACTCTTCACACAATTAAAACTAGATCTAAACAATTGGGAAAACATTGATTGCTCATGGGTGGGATGAGCTAACATAATAAAAATGACAATCCTACCCAAATTAATTTACTTATTTAGTATCATACCCACTGAACTACCAAAAAACTTTTTTTACTGAATTAGAAAAAAACATAACAAATTCATTTTGAATAACAAAAGATCAAGGATATCCAAGGAAATCATGAAAAAAAATGCAAAGGAAGGAGGACTTTCCATCCCAGATCTCAAACTATACTATAAAGCAGTGGTCGTCAAAACAATTTGGTACTGGCTAAGAGACAGAAAGGAGGATCAGTAGAATAGACTTGGGGTAAATGACCTCAGCAAGACAGTCCATGATAAGCCCAAAGATCCCAGTTTTGGGGACCAAAATCCTCTATTTGATAAAAACTGTTGGGAAAATTGGAAGATAGTATGGAAGAGATTAGGTTTGGATCAATATCTCACACCCTACACCAAGATAAACTCATAATGGGTGAATGACCTGAATATAAAGAAGGAAACTATAAGTAAATTGGGCAATCACAGAATAGTATATTTGTCAGATCTATGGGAAAGGAAAGACTTTAAAACCAAGCAAGAGCTAGAAAAAAAATCACAAAATATAAAATCAATAATTTTGATTACATCAAATTAAAAAGGTTTTGTACAGACAAAACCAATGTAACCAAAATCAGAAGGGAAGCAACAAATTGGGAAAAAAAATCTTCATAACAAAAACCTCTGACAAAGGTTTAATTACTCAAATTTACAAAGAGCTAAATCAATTGTACAAAAAAACCAAGCCATTCTCTAATTGATAAATGGGCAAGGAACATGAATAGGCAGTTTTCAGCCAAAGAAATCAAAACTATTAATAAGCACATAAAAAAGTGTTCTAAATCTCTTCTAATCAGAGAGATGCAAATCAAAACAACTTTGAGGTATCACCTCACACCTAGCAGATTGGCTAACATGACAGCAAAGGAAAGTAATGAATGCTGGTGGTGATGTGGCAAAGTAGGGACATTAATTCATTGCTGGTGGAGTTGTGAACTGATCCAACCATTCTACAGGGCAATTTGGAACTATGCCCAAAGGGCGCTAAAAGACTGTCTGCCCTTTGATCCAGCCATAGCACTGCTGGATTTGTACCCCCAAAGAAATAATAAGGAAAAAGACATGTACAAAAATATTCATAGCTGTGTACTTTGTGGTGGCAAAATATTGGAAAATGAGGGGATGCCCTTCAATTGGGGAATGGCTGAACAAATTGTGGTATATGTTGGTGATGGAATACTATTGTGCTCAAGGGAATAATGACCTGGAGGAATTCCATGTAAACTGGAATTACCTCCAGGAATTGATGCAGAGTGAGAGGAGCAGAACCAGGAAAACACTGTACACAGAGATTGATATACTGTGTACAATCGAATGTAATGGACTTCTCCCATTAGTGGCAATGCAGTGATCCTGAACAACTAGAAGCAATCTGTGAGATAAACCACTATCCACATTCAGAGGAAACACTATGGGAGTAAAAACACCAAAGGAAAACAACTGCTTGAATATATGGATCAAAGGGACATGGTTGGGGATGTAGACTAAATGAACATCCTAGTGCAAACATCAACAACATGGAAATAGGTTCTGATTAAGGACACAAGCAATACCCAATGAAATTGCGCGTGGGCTGTGGGAAGGGTGTGTGGAGGGGAGGGAGGGAAATAATGTGATTATTGTATCCAAGGAATAATGTTCTAAATTGACTAAATAAACTAATTCAAATTTTAAAAAAAAGAAAGAAAGATCTAATTTAAAACCAAAGGGCCAGGATAAAAATTCCTGGTCCTGCTACTTATTAGCTCTATGACTTTAGATAAGTCATTTAACCTCTCTTGGCTTCAGTTTTCTCATCTGTAAAATGAGAAGTTCAAACTAGATATATTTCAAGATCCCTTCCAACTCCAGATCCTAAGAATCTATAATATGTTCTGCTAAAGTCTTCTGGTCACTGTCTCATGGCCATCCAACAATATGGTACCCCACTACCACCAAACAGTATATTCAAGTAAGGAGGTCTTCTCTTTTTTTGTCAGTTACTATTAATTTCCTCCTTGCTGTATTCACATACATACCTCCAATCCCACTAGCAACTACCACAATCAGCAAGATAATTTTAGTTCATTTATAGTCAGAGAACCCAGGTCCAAATTTTGGCTCTGCTACATAATACTTTCGTGACTTTGGACAAGTCATCCAAGTTCTCTGAGCCTTAGGTGCCTATCTATCAATCAAATGGGAAGCCTGGTGATTGAACCAGAGAACCTTTAAGGTCCTTTCCAGATATACAGCTATGGTTCTACTAAGCCTTCAATCAATGCCATAAGAGCTTCTGTGCCTAGGACAAGGGCCATAAACCATATCTGGGCAAGAAGTACAAAATAAGCCCTCTGTGGAAGAGGACTTCCCTTCCACTTTGTGGTGAAGAGACAGGGTCTCCAAGACATTAGCTTGAGGTTGCTACTGGATAAGATACCATAGGGTATAGGAGCCAGAGTTTGGGAAGGGTTATCCTAGTATATCCTCTAATAGTTTCATCATTATTAATATTATTCTTACTGGCTATATGCTAAATTCCATTTTTGCAATATTGCTGAGGGACTGCAATTGTTTTCAGTATCCTAAAAATTTTGTACACTGAGAAAAATCCATGGTTGGCTTTACCTCGTTAAACCTATGCTCTCATCAAAAATATCCAGTACATTGCCAGAACTTGCCATTTCTAATGCTGTCTCTTCTGTGTATCTATCTCTATTTACATAGTCACTATCCCACTCCAGGTCTCCCATCACCTCTATGCTTCTCATGGTTTCCTGGCTCAGATCTCTCCCATTCTGATCCATCTTCCATTCAGCTGCCAAAGTGATTTTTCTAAAGCATAGATCTGACCATGTCACCCCTCTACTCAATAAATTCCAACACCTTCATATCACCTCCAAGATAAATGTGTAAAGTCCTTCTTCCTAACCTGGCCTCTTCATACCTTTCCAGTATTAAAATTACCCACCTCCATCTATTCTATCACATAGTTATATTGGTCTCCTTGCTGTTCCTTGCACACGACACTGATCATGGTTGTCCCCCATGATAAGAAAGTTCTCTCTCTTTGCTGCTTCTTACCTGCCCTGGCTTCCTCTGAGATTTAGCTAAATTCCACTTTCTGTGAGTAGTCTTTCCCAGTCCCCTATCTACTAGTGCCTTCCCTCTCATATTCCCTCAAATTGACTTTCTCTATTTCCTGCATGTACCTATTTATTTTCATGTTGTTTCCCTCATTAAAATGTGAGATCCTTGAGGATGGTGATTGTTTTTTTTTTCCCTTTTATATATCCCCCAGAGCTTAGCTGAGTACCTGGCACATAGCAGGTGCTTAATAAATGCTTACTGATTGACTGTCCATGAAAATTACTTAAGCATTAGCTTTATGCCAGGCTTCCTGCTTGGTGCTGTGGGAGAATTGAGAAGGAAGCCTTGTTATTGTTCTCAAGAGGCTGACTACTTAAGAAGAAAAACAAAATGCACACAGGTGGAACCACATGAGAACAATGTGCCATAGCACATCGTAAGAGGAAGAGCTAAGCCAAGGAAGAAAAATGAAGAGCTCTCTAGTGGCTAGTGTCTCATCACTAATCAAGGAACTAAAGAGATTTAAGGAGGTTTGATTATATGGAAAGAGCCCTCATTCTGCAGGCAGAGGACCTGAGTTCAAATTCAGTTTCTGCTGTTTACTATCTAGATGACCTAAGAATCAGTTGTCTAACTGAAAACATCACTCATCCTCTCTCTAGACCTTAGTTTCCATGGTAAAATGGGCATACTAATACTTGCTGCTTTTTATATTGCAGAGTTGCTAAGGAGAAAGTCCTTCTGTGAGCATAGTTCATTATTTTTGTTAATCTTTCAGTGTTTGAAAAGCCATTGTTTAAGGATTGTATCAAAGCATTATAGACTACAGAGAAGCCTCATGCCTTTATATCATAAATGCGTTTTCTGAGAAAGGCATTCAGTATTGGATGCTACATGTGGTAATAACTAAATAATATCTCATAGCTTTGGTGGTATGGTTGTAACTGTAATGATGCAGAGTAGGAAAAAAAGAATCATTGGGTTGAAATGGGATGTTGAGAGCTCAACAGTTGCATGAGGCAAGAATGGTAGGTTGGAAACTGAACAAGGACTTCTGGGAAATTCTCCTGAGGAGGGGGTCTTGAGGGCAGAGACACAGAAGGGAGTGGAAGGAGGAGCTGTTTCTCTGGGCCATTTCAAGACACCTATGAAGATTTCTGACACTGACAGAAATCCTAATATTGTGGGTTCCTATTTAAAACATTGTTGATTCCTGTCAACAAAACTTAATTTCTCTGAAGACTTTCATTCCATGAACTATTGAGATACTGGACACAAATTGGTGAGCAGTGCTCTCTCTCCCCTTTTTCTACCTCTCCCCTGGATACGAGAAAACCTATAACATCAGTAACTAGTTTTATTTAGAAAGAGATTTAGGGCAATCCACAACCCCCCTAACCTCTACACTTTGCCCCAATCAACAATTAAATCAAATAAGCAGTCAAATAATGAATTCAATCTCGCTTATTTGCAACTAGAGAGTAAGTCCATTGGCAAACTACATCTGGTTGCCAGTTTTCAAGAAGACACGAGGGGGAGGCTTGTGAGCACCCCAAAGCAATGAATATCTGGATTGAAGTCTTACATTCCTCTCCTTGTAGAGATTTCCCCACCACCCTTGAGGGCTGGCATGGCCACAAAGGGACAAGCCTTCACTGAGAGGAGCTCTCCATTTTGTCTCCCTCGAGTAATTCAGGGACTCTGGGAGAGAGTAGTAAGGGAAGCCATTTTCATTGACCCTTTCCTCACTGCCTTCAACCCTCACTTATCCATCTAAGGACTGTGAGTCCCCCAAAATTACAGTTGGCTGGGGCAGTTTTAGGGTGAAACCTACTATAGGATAATAGAAATTTATTTTAAAAACAAAACATTTCTCAGGTGAGAACGGGAGGTAGCCATTTTGTTTTTCCACTCACTATGGTAGCCTAAGAGGTTCAAATATCTCAGAGAAGAAAATTTAAAGGTGCAGCAAGAGAGCTATTAAAAAATAAAACAGAGATACAAGCAATGGAAAAGTCTATAACAAAGCTGTTTGCAATTTGCAGTAGCATATTCTTGTTATACAAATTCTGGTCAATGCTGGATGGCATATGGGTGGAAGTGATTCCACAATACATCTTGGGAATCATAGCCATTTATGACTCAGACCAATGGCTAAAAATAGAACAAGAACAAGTCTTTGCATTCTTGCCTATAATCTTTGGAGTCATATTATCCTTCCTACAGTTCTCTTACTATCTAAAGAATCTAATCAAGAAAATACCTGGGCAAAGGGAAGATAATGAGATACAGATACTGACACTAAGAGAAAAGATAACCCAATTAGAGAAAAAAAAAACAGAGATAATGAAAAACAACAAGGGGGAACAAACACTAAACATGGCAACACAAACTATAGAAAAGACAAAGGCAGAAGTGCAAATAGCTAAAGAGGAGATGGAGAATCCAGTACCTAACCTATCCTACCCATTAAGATCAAGCCTCGATACACCAGATTCTGGCATTGTTCATGTAAAGTCCCATAAACCTTTCTCTGCTTCAGATCTAGAAAAGCAGAAAAAAGGACACCTGATTTTTTCCTGAGCCCTTTCCAGGCCATAAAAGAATTCAAATGGGCGATCAGACTCTTTGATGTGACATTATCAGACATTGAAATTCTTCTTTCAGAAGAATTTACTCTGGCAAAAAAAAGTAAAATTCATTCAAGAGACTAAAAATAACCCTAATTTAACCTTATGGTCAGAACGTTTTGAGGACCTGGAACTTTCCAACCATTCAAATTTAGTTTATTTAAGAAAGGCTAGAAAGGACTTGGTGTAAAATATGAAAATTTCACCAAGCATCCTGACTCATGGGGGAAATTTGAAAACATGAAGCAAGAAACAACAGAGCATCCTTCAACATTCCTCGACCGCTTGCTGGAAGCTGGAGAAACTTTACTGGGGTTTCAGGACTGGTCAGAAAATAACCTCCAGCACATCAGAAGGCAATTCATTAAAGGTAGTTCCCTACCTATCAGGACATATTTCAAATTATTGTGTCAAGGTTGGGAAAACCTGAACACTGAGGACCTTCGTAAAACTGCATCTTATGTTTGCGAAGGATCCCAAGAAATTGTTGACTCCAAACAGACTCTAAAAGAAAAAGACCAGATCACCAAAGATTTAAAGCATCAATTAAAAGATACAAAGGAAAACATAAAAAATAGGGAAATTGAGGAAGTGAAATCATTAGCTATTCTCCAAGCCTTTAGACCTAGATATCAAAATCAATAGCCTACACAACCAAGAAACTCATACTACAATAACACTAACAAAAGATGTTTCTTATGTGGAAAATTCAGACATATTATAAGATTTTGCCACTACAAGGCTCAATTAAACTTGAACACAAAAAACAATAGAAATAGGAATTATAATAACTAAAACACAAGAAGCATTAGCAATTCAAACAAATCAAGCAGATGCTGTGGCCACAATTGTAAAATATATAGAAAAGTCCAGATCTAAAGAGCATGCAAAAAGCTATAGCCCAGGGAGAAAAGCTGCATTATTCAAGCATGGTTACAGGACATATCGCAGAATTATAAAGCCAGGATCCAGCCTTAGCACATAAAACAAAATTTAAGGGATGCAAGGCTGAGTTTAAACATGTAAAACAACATATAAAAATTTGGGATTTGGAAATAGACTATGGGGATGATAAAGCACAAACTAAAACTGAAGAGCAAATAGAGGAAGAACAACAGATGTGAAGGGATGTGACAGAAATCAAAGATAAGAAATATAGGATAGAAGCTAAAGATTCAAAAACACAAGAAAAATACAAGAATGTTCTTACAACAGACTTAACATCAAATATAGCAACAGTTTTGATTAATGATGATAGGGAAATTTCAAAATATAGTGTACTAGAAACTACATTAGTTCGAGAAAGAAACTAAAGTGAGTGTTCTGAGGAGTTTCTCATACAAACAGCAACTGAGGGGGAAAAAAGCTGAAAAACCAGTCTTTAAAAGTGTTTGTTTCTCCATCAGCTGTAAAATTTGCAAACAAAGATTCATGATTCCACTGTTTCCACATAAAATTGCAAAAACCAAACATAGACACAGAACAATCAAAACACTCACAAACTATTCAAAACTTAGAATCAAATCAAAACTCAAAGAATTAATGGAGAAAACACAAGAGACCACTGAAAATTCCAATAACTAAAACCAATAAACATCACATCACACTCATATTAAGTTCCAGTGCAAGAGGAAAGATCCCATCAGTCGACCTGTAGATGACAGACAAAAATCTGACTACCACAGATGAAGAAAAAGAACAAAAGATAGAAGCAAAGAAAAATTAATCAACTTACAACAAAAAATGGACAACTAGAACTTTAAAACTTGCAAAAAATAACAGTATAAGGAGAAAGACAAAAGGGAAACTGTATATGTAAGACTAGTGTGACATAAATACACACACACACAAAAATTAACCTCACACTATAAAAATGCAAACAGCACTACATAACTTCAAGAAAGAAGAGAACCTACAGGCAACTAGTTAGACAAAGGATACCTTGCAACAAAAAGGGTAAGTATGTACATGCACCAAGACATATTAGACATGACACAACATAAAAACTCATTTCTAGGCATGGACCTCATGTAAATAAATGAGTGTCTGAAGATTGCATACATGCAAAATGTATGTATTTATATATTGTATAAATGTATGTGTTTCCTAAGACTATAGAGCTTTTTAACCTGAAAAGTACACATTTCATTTCTTTGTAGGGCGAAAATCTCTATTCAAGAATGAAAAAAACCTTGTAAAAATGTATCATATGTAAATATGTACATACTTGTATCATATATGCATAAAAGTAGATAAAACTTGCTAACAAAATTCTAACCTATAGAATAGAGTAGCAACTAACCATATTAAAATAATAACATAGGGAAAGAAGCAGATAGGGACTAGGAAAAAAGTTATGTTTTTTTAACTAGACAGCTTAGGGACAACATAAGGATAAGACTATAGTATATTATTATATTTTGGATATGGATACTAACAAAAATAAGATAGATAACCAAATAAAATAATAGCATAACTTAACATTATTTTGTAAACATAAGTAGGTTAATATTTAGAATAGAAAAGTATATAGCTTAGCATAAAGTAATGAATGATTAATAAGAAAAATTGTTGTATTGTTACATTGAATGTACTCTTTGGATTTGAGAAAAATCTGTTTGCAAACAAAAATGGTTCACCCATTTTGCAACATTGTAATGCAATTTGTATTATCCTTTCCTACCCAAAACTTTCCTATATGCTTTTCTTAACATAGGTAGATAGAATCCTAGAAAGAGTAAGATAATAAGAAAGGAATTTATTTTTTTTGGTGGGATAGAACATAGGATAAAAATAGGAAAAGACAGTGCACAAGTACTGTGAGTTTTTAGCAAAAGATTCACAAAAATCAAAACTGGGATATTGTAATGATGCAGAGTAGGAAAAAAGAACCATTGGGTTGAAATGTGATGTTGAGAGCTCAACAGTTGCATGAGGCAAGAATGGTAGTTGGAAACTGAACAAGGACTTCTGGGAAATTCTCCTGAGGAGGGGGTCTTGAGGACAGAGACACAGAAGGGAGTGGAAGGAGGAGCTGTTTCTCTGGGCCATTTCAAGACACCTATGGAGATTTCTGACCGTGACAGAAATCCAAACATTGCAAGTTCCCATTTAAAACATTGCTGGTTCCTGTCAACAAAACTTAATTTCTCTAAAGACTTTCATTCCATGAACTATTGAGATACTGGACTCAAATTGGTGAGAAGTGCTCTCTTCCCTTTTCTTCTCTCCCCCAGATTCAAGAAAACCTTCTACTTCAGTAATTAGATTTATTTTAGAAAGAGATTTAGGGAGACCTACAATCCCTCTAACCTCGTCCCCTTTGCCCCAACCAAAAATTAAATCAAATAAGCAGTCAGATAGCAAATTCAATCTCATTTATTTTCATCTAAAGAGTAAAGGCGTTCAACACAGTGAACAGGGACGCATTGTGGGTGATCCTCAGCAAGCTCGGCTGCCCAGCAAAATTCGTCAAACTGATCCAGCTCTTTCATGTCGACATGACAGGGGAAGTCCTATCTGGTGGAGAGACTTCTGATTGCTTCAACATCTCCCATGGTGTGAAACAAGGCTGTGTCCTTGCTCTGGTACTATTCAACCTATACTTCACCCAAGTATTACAATATGCTGTGATGGATCTAGACCTGGGCGTCTACATCAAATACCGACTGGATGGCTCACTATTCGACCTTCGCCACCTGACCGCAAAAACAAAGACAACAGAGAGACTCATCCTGGAAGCCCTCTTTGCAGATGACTGTGCTCTCATGGCCCACCAAGAAAATCATCTCCAAACCGTTGTTGACAGGTTCTCTACTGCAACAAAACTGTTTGGCCTGACTATCAGCCTCAGCAAAACAGAGGTGCTGTTCCAACCTGCACCAGGGAGGCCAACTAACCAGCCGTGCATTACAATCGATGGCACGCAGCTTTCTAACGTCAACACTTTCAAGTACCTGGGCAGCACCATCGCCAACAACGGGTCCCTAGACCATGAGATCAATGCCAGGATCCAAAAGGCCAGCCAGGCACTTGGGCGGCTGCACTGCAAAGTCCTCCAACACAGAGGTGTAAGCACTGCGACGAAGATCAAAGTGTACAATGCAGTGGTCCTCAGCTCGCTCCTGTACGGTTGTGAGACATGGACACTGTACCGGAAGCACATGAAACAGCTGGAGCAATTCCACCAACGCTCTCTCTGGTCAGTCATGAGGATCCGATGGCAGGACAGAATCACTAATCAGGAAGTCCTCGACAGAGCCAACTCCACCAGCATCGAAGTCCTGGTCCTCCAAACCCAGCTACGATGATCTGGACACGTCATCCGCATGGACCCACAGCGAATACCAAGACAGGTATTCTATGGTGAACTGTCAGCTGGACTCAGGAAACAAGGCCGACCAAAGAAAAGATTCAAGGATCAGCTAAAGTCCAACTTGTTAAGAATTAAATCACAATAGATCAAAGCCCCCAGTCAGGAAAATTCCAAAATGTAGACAGAATTTATCTCTCTGCTTTGATTCAAATTTATGTTTACCTCTAACTAACCCCATCCTCTATTTTGGAGTAAAGAAATTAGTAGAATATATTACAGTATATGTCAAGGGATGAACCATGGGAAAGGAATTTAGGAGAAGAACAAGCCCATTTCGTTCAGTTTCCAAAGAGGTGGCCATAATGAATCATTTAGCCTGAATCTTTTCCAAGATGACTCTTCTTCATCTTTCCTTTGTTATGCAACTCACTCATACTTTTTCTTTTTTATTTTTCCTATTGTTACTGTATCTCAAACTTTTTCTAGCTCAGTTCTTGAGATCCCCTTTTCTCTTCAACTGCCTAAGGACATTTATGGCTTTTGGGGAATTCTGGAATATGACTTAATTCTAACTTGAGACTCAAAGATCTTAATAGTCTCAAAATGATCTCATAGCTGAGAAGGGAATGTGTGTCTCTTTGAATAACAAACCTTAAGATGAAAATCAGTCCTCAAGTTCATGGTACAATCACAAAAAATTAAGTAGATAATATTTCAATGGACAAGAAAAGGCATGTATTGTTACTGGGGTTGTTGAATCAAATCTATACAATCAGAACATTGGTTTTTCCAGGGCAAAGATTAAAATAAGTAAAAATCAGGAAAAGATGCATACATACATATACATATATGCATGGAATAATTATCCTAATTTACTTACAAAAATAATTAGCCATAAAAATGGAAAATGGAGCACAAAAATGATATCAACACCAATTATAATGATCTATGCCCGAATTAAACTATTAAAAATCTATTGCCACAACAAGGAGACAAAATGAGCGCAGGAAATGATTTAATCAGCTAGTTGCTCACCAAACAGAGAGAGACATTTTCCAGAGGCAATACCAATTTAGAATATAAATGTGTTTGCAAAATTCAAAGAAGGGTCAGACTATATGGAGGGCCACTAGATGGTGCAGTATAAAGAATGCCTGGCCTGATACTGAAGTCAGGAAGGCTCATTTTCTTGAGTTCAAATCTAGACCTCAAAAACTTACTAGCTGTGTGACTCTGGGCAACTCACTGAACCCTGTTTGTCTCATTTCTTCGTTTGTAAAATAAGCTGGAGAAAAAAATAGTAAACTGCTCCAGTACCTTTGCCAAGAAAAACCCAAATGTGGTCACAAAAGGTCATATAAGAAAGTGGGAATTTTCCCAATAGTAGGGTTATTGGAACTTTTTTGTAGAAGTTGATAGGTATTAAAAAGAATATGATTAGGGGAAGCTGGGTGGCTCAGTGGATTGAAAGCCAGGCCTAGAGATGGGAGGTCCTAGGTTCAAATATGGCCTTGGACACTTCCCAGCTGTGTGACCCTGGGCAAGTCACTTGTCCTCCATTGCCAAGCCCTTACTGGTCTGCTGCCTTGGAAACAATATGCAGTATTGATTCTAAGACAGAAGGTAAGGGTTTTTTAAAAATAAATAAATAAAAAGAATATGATTATATGAAAAAAGGTAGTACTAATGGTATTTCTATGGTGCTTACTGATTATGTCCTGCTCAAGAACTGCATTCCTTACAAGGAGTTCAAACTTGAATGGAGACAGAAATATCATATAGAAATGGAAATACCTCAGATGACATTCCCTTTCTAAGCTTAGAGAATTTTTGCAGCTCAAAATTTCTTTAGTTAAGATCATTTGATGTAGTAACTAGAGCTGTGTCCAATGTTAACAGATAGATTTAAATCTAAAAAAAGAATAAAATCATAGAAAGCAGGATGATGGATGATTATGAGCAGTCACATCTCACAAAAGCAGAGAGAGGCAGTGGAGAGAAAAACTAAAAAAACCTTGACAAGAGAGCCAACCAAAATCAAGGTCATCTGAAGGGTATTTAAGGTTGAAACTAGAAGAAAAACAAAAAAGAAAAGAAAAAAGGAAATAGATATGAAAAGATTACTATGATAAACTGTTTCTTCCAAGGAGAACAGCAGAATTACCATATTTGGATTCTAACATCAAAATCTTGAATGTGCTTACTAGGGAGGTAGAAATGTTACTGAGAAGAAGAAAAACAACTAAATTGAATCTGGTATATATATATATATATATATATATAATGAATAAAACAGAATACAATAGTCTCCAAAGAATTAAATTAAATTAAATTAAATTAAAAAGAGTGGGCAGTGGAGAAATACAAAGTGATTGTGAGCTGGCTATAGCATATAATCAGTGAGGAATTTTAAAAGGAATAAAGGATGTCTTTGGAAGATGTACAATGAGAAGAAAAGATGGACCAATCATGAGGCAAGGGCAAGATTTCACAGCTAAGCACCCACACTGTTCCATTGATATATTTATAATGTCAGGAGAAAATAAGGAAGAGTTTGAACATATTGGGAAGACAAGCCACACACACACGCACACACAGGCACACACATACACACATACACACACACACACCAATGAGGAGCTTATAGGAAGCCATGGATCAGGCTCACACAAGATGAGCTGCCATTAATGTGTAGTTATTTCATCACTGAAAGAATTCCCCATTTGATGACATCAGAGATCCATTTCAGTATTTTGTCTAAGTTTGTGCCAGAATCTGGCATTTATGTTTGCTTTGGTTGGAAAATTGTGAGTAATGGTGTTTTGTTCTGGGTTTGTTTTGTTTTTTGTTTAGTACAAGTCACAAGATGATAGCAGAGCACTAGGAAGATCATTATGAGAGCTGTGTTAAGAAAAGGTTGGAGCTAGATGAGACTAGAAGCAGGAAGACCCACCCCAACAACTACCCTATGAGGTAGATACTATAGATATTATCCCCATTTTATTAATGAAACAACTAAGATTCAGGTGAAATAACTTGCTTTTGGTCAAATAATTAGTAGACATGAGAGGAAGTATTCAAAAGCAGGTCTTTCTGGCTCTTTAGCTCAAGAACCCTGGCCACCACCAGAGACATTTCAGAGAAACACGGAAAGAGATTTGATGACTGATTGTATGTCAAGGATGAGGGGGCTGGAAGAGTCCAAGAAGAATCAGGAAATCTGGAGGCTGGGTGATGGAGAGAAAGAAGGGTCTCCTCAACTGAAATCTTTGAAGGCAACCAAGTCTAACAGCAGCAGCCACGTAGGAGGGAGTAGGGAAGAAAAGGGAGCCTTTTGCCTGTTTCCAAGTCTGAAGCTGATTTTTCTACCAGATTTCAGTTGAGGAGCCACCTCTCCATTGCCTCGCCACCAAATTTCCCGATTCTTTGTGGCCTCTTCCAGTCTTACAGTGGGTGGGCTTCTTCTGGCCACTGGCCAGCTCTACAATCTCTAACTCTACGTTAGCCTTCTGATCTAATTTAGTGATAACCGCCCGGAGCTGGCGCTGGTTAGGCATGGGGAGACAGGAAGGCTTGGGTTGAGTTCCTTAGAATGTACCATGCACATAAAAAGAAAGCACTACACAGCCCCAATTTCCTTCTGAGCTCAAATTGCTCCCAAGCCTCCAAGCTTTAATGCTTGAGTTTAAGCTTGGGTGGGAGCCTACACCAGACCCTAGAGGGTTTCAACTGGGCTTCCGTGACTTAGCACTGCCACCTAGTGGCCTGTTGGGAGAATAATGGCCTCTGTTGGGAGGCAGAAGACCATGTAGAGGCTAAAAGCCATTTACTGCAAATCACTGCCCCTCTAACACGCACATAAGCATAGACGCAAACAAATATGGGTAAATGGAACCTTCTTCCTGGAAGCCAACAGTGCTGAGTCATCCAGCTTCTGTCTGAAACCTTGGAACCTTGGACCCTTTCTCCTCTGGCTGAAAATCAGCCTGGCAAAGTAGGCAGCTAGCCAGCTTGGGGATCAGAAGACCTAAGTTTCAAGCTTTTCTGTTGACATATTTTGGCTACCTCACCCTTGACAAAGTGTTTAACCTCTTCCTTCCCCTGGAACTTCCTTGAAAATAAATAATAATGTCAATCACAGATCTTGAACAACAATGAACAGCAAAAAAATGCCTCTGTCCCATATAGCACTCTGTTAGGCACTGGTGATAACAAAGTAAAACAATCCCTATTCTCAACGTACTGGAAAACAGGCTTTTCTCCTCAAAATACAGATTCTACCCTCCAAAAGGCTAAGTTAGTATATGGACTCAGAGACCTCCTCTCCTGACTCTCTGATTACTCTGTGTGATCTTGGGCAATTCCCTTTCCCTCCTCAAGCCTCAGTGTTCTCATCTGTAAAAGAAGACACTGGACAAAATGATCTCTAAGGTCCTTCCAGCTCTGATATTCAATGAGCTTCTGATCTTGACTAATACTCATATTTAAACTGTTTGGTTAGAGACACATCAAAGTTTTTGGCAGCAAAAACAGCCAAGCTTTGCTTCCATCTATTTGATCTAAGCAAATAAATAAGTCACTTTCATTTGCAGTTTAACATAAGAAGAAAATTTTACATGATAATTTGCTTTTTTAAAAGCTAGCTGTGAAGTTTAATAACAGCATGTGAAGCAGCCTGTCATTTCATATTTACATTCCACCCAAGTTTCAATGGTTCCCCGTGGTTCAGGAGAGCTTCCCAGGAGATATTTTGGGCTTTTTCATAATCACAGGTAGAAAAATCAGCTTCAAACTTGGAAACAGACAAAAGGCTCCCTTTTCCTCCCTACTCCCTCCCACATGCACCCCACCACCACCAGACACATACACTGTTCAGAACCTGCTCTTGGTTCTCTTCTTAATCCCCTTCCTTTACCATTTCTTACTACAGTTGAACATTAGACCTGGAGTCAAAAGGATATGGATTCAAATCTTAGACCCAACAAATACTAGATGTGAAGCTTTAACTAAGTCATTTAATTTCTCCAGGTTGTCAAATTGTGGACTATTTCTGTTTACAAAATATTTAAATATATTATCTCTTAGATAATGTTAGTATCTATAAGGAATCAGAAAGACTTGGGTTCGAATCCTACTTCTGACATCTACTAGTTCTCTGAAATCTGCTTAAGTGACTATATCTTTGCCTCCAGCAATTCCTGAGGACTAATATACTAAGTCATAGACTAGTTGTGAGCATCATAATTTATATTCTTTGATATTTATATATCTTATTTAATAATTCTAATAAAAAGAAACCTGATTTTGGATTCAGAAGGCCTGAGTTCATGATGAACTCTGCACTCTACTAGATAACCATGAGCAAAGTATTTGCCACCTTTGATCTGGAAATTCAATATCCTTACCCATAAAATAGGGATAATCACAAATAACCTGTATAGGTGGGAAGATGCTGGAGTGGGGCATGAAGCTTTCTTGCCCTCCTAATATCTCCCATTAAAAAATAACTTCACAAAATCAAAGCTAGAAATGACCCCCCCCAAAAAAAAAAAGAAAGAAAGAAAAAGGCAGGAGTTGGAATTAAAGCTGAACAGCCTGGAAAAAACTAGGGAGGAAGATTTCTGACTTCTCTAGCCTCAGTTGCACCACCATAGGTGCTGGGGGCAGGAACTCAACAAACAGAGGTGATTCAATAAGTTAACCCTTGGGGCAGGATTGGCAACCCTCACTTTGTCTGCTGATCCTGGGAGTTTGTATCCCCAAGTATCACTGGAATCCTCCTGAAGGCCCTGGGAGCAGCTGTGTCTGCTATGGCCAGAGCTCTAGGGACTTCCACTAGCCCAAAGCCAAAGACTGAAGAAATGGACACCTTGAACTAGGTGGACACCAGGCTCTAAGGGCAGGAACTCAAGCCTCACTGCTAACAAATGAAGGACTTTGGAGGCCCAAGGCATACAGACTGGACTCTTGCTCTGTCCCACGCTGTGGCAGGAGGAGTATAAGAGTGAGGAAGGAGCTCACACCAGTGAATGTGGTTGCTGAGGGACTAGAGCCTTGCCAACTGTGTGTTCACTCCCAGGTGAGTGGAATCCCTGTTGTTGTCACTGGCAGGGGCAGGCTGCCTGTTTGCAGTACCAGTGGCAGAACTGCCCATGGACTCTGTTTGGAACACTTGATTTCAATCATGGACTGGGGCTTTTATATCAGATCCTAGACTATAAAAACTGGAATAATTTAAAAGGACCCAAATAAAAATAAACAAATCCTAAAACCTGAGGTGACATATTCTAGCAAAAAGGGAATCATGGGAGTCCACTAAAAAACACACAGTAATTAAACCTATTGGCCTGGCCCCGAAAATGTTAAAAATAAATAAATAAACAAACAAGTTAATTAATTAATAAAAGATGAGTAAGCAAAGGAAAAAGAAATCAGTAATTTATAGCTATTATGGACACAAAGAAGACCTCAGCTCTAATGAAAAAAAAATAGTGAAGTAAAAACATCTACTTCAAAAATAGCAAAGAAATACAATTTCATGGCCACAATCTCAAAAAGTGCTTTTGGAAGAGTTTTTTAAAAGACCTCAATAAACAAATGAGAAGGGTTGAGGAAAAATTATTTTAAAAAATAAAGGCAACAGAAGAAAAATCAAGAAAATTATGAAAGAAAGATCACCCAAATGGAAAAAGGGATACAAAAACTTATGGAAGAAAGTAATGTATTAACAAGTAGAATTAAATAAGGAAAAATTAATGGTTTCCTAAGACAATGAGAATAATAAAGCAAAATCAAAGAATGAAATAATAGAAGAAAACATGAAACATCTTATCACAAAACAACTAACCTGGAAAACAGATCAGGAGACAATATAAGAATATTTGGACTCCCAGAGAATTACAATTAAAAAGAGTTAAAACACCATTCTCTAAGAAATAATCCAAAACTGCCCAGAAATTCTAGAATTAGGGGTTGAAATAGAAATTGAAAGAATCTACCAATCACCACTCTACAGACACCCAAAAATGAAAATGCACAGTAATATCATTGCTAAGTTCTATTGCTTCTAGATTAAGGAGAAAATAATAAAAGCATCAAGGGAAAAGAATTTAAATACTGAGGAGCTACAGTCGGAATGACACAAGTCTTAGCAGCCATAATATTTAAAGAATGCAGGACATGGAACACAGCATTTCCTAGAGCAAAAGAACTGGGCTTATAACCAAGAATATTATATCCAGCAAAAATTAGCATAATTTTTTAAAAAAAGGAAAAAATGGATATTCAACAATCAAAAGGAGTTTCAATTATTTCTGGGGAAAAACTCAGAACTCAACAAAAAATTTGATCTATAAGAAACATACAATGGAAAGACTAATCATAAGCAACCAAAAAGGTCAAATTATGTGATTCTTGTATGGGAAAAGATCATCTGTGGTCCCTGAGAATGGCATCATTACCTGGGTGTTATAAAGGGGCTTATGTGGACTGAAGACTGGAGGATAAGATCAATATAATGGAATGAATGGAAATGATAGAGAAATAGTTCAGGAAGAGGTACGGTATAACAACTATCTCATATGGAGAAGGATTGAGTTGAGGAACTGCCACAGAGAAGGGGAGGAATGGGTGGAGGAGGAGTCCTAGAACTCTGTCCTCATCAGATCTTGGATAAAGAAAGAAAAACATACACAATTAGAGGGGTAAAATTTTTCTTAATATACAGAGAAACAGAAGGGAAGAGGGATGGGATAAAGGAGAGACAAGGGAAGAGAATACAAATCAAGAGGTAGAGGGGTAAGGTGAAGAGATAGAGCTTCAGAGCAAGATAGGGTAGAAATTTCTAGAATCAAACTCATGTCAGGAAGTAGGAGGGCATGGTTGTGGGGATTAGGAAGGGATTTTTGGAAAGGTAGATAGCATAAGAATTAAAAGGGGACAAGGAAAGGACCTTTAGAAAAGAAGACCAATTTGAAACTAAGAGGGCAAATGGAGAGGATAAAAGAATATTTTTGGCAAAGAGTATGAGTTGGAGATGTACCTGTCTAAGGAAATTGGACATCTGAGGAGGAAGACAATAGAAAGAAAAGAAAAGGGGGACAGTTAGGAGGAATAGAGTAGATGGAAATGCACAGCTAGTAACTATGATATTGAGTATAATGGGATAAATTCATCCACGGGAAGAAAATGGATAGCAGAAAAGGACAAAACCCAGGACCTAACAATGTGCTGTGTACAAGAAACACACTGAAAATAAGAGACACTCAGAATAAAGGTGAAGGGCTAGAGCAGAATATACTATTCTTCAAATGATCCAGAGAAGTCAGGGGTCATATCTCTGACAGAATTGGAGCTAAAATGGATATAATTGGAAGAGATTAACAGAGTAATTATATTATATGGCAGGGGTGGTGGTGGGGAGGTACTATAGATAATGAAGCATTATCAATATTGAATCTGTGTGCACTATTTTAGCATCCAAAATTATTAAGGAAAAACTAAGTGAGATTCAGATGGAAATAAATAACAAAACAATAATAGCAGAGGACTTTAATATTCCCCTCTCAGAACTAGATAAATCTAATCAAAAATAAATAAGAAAGAAGCTAAAGAGATAACTAGAATCTTTTATAAGTTAAATATGATAGATATCGGGAGAGCTCCAATATACCTGCATGAGGTTAGTAGTAGATCTAAGCCTGAGCATACACATAATTCAAACATAGTTTCTGATGGGACAACAATGTTCAAAGAGCATGAATAATCAAAAAAAGTCTTCATTTAACCCATTATAATATGGAGGTAATCCTGAATTCCTAAGGTGTTGAGGCATTGGAACAAAAGTTTCACTGGATGTGACTTGGTTAGAAAGGCTTGGTTTTGAAAAGAATGTCTCTTGCCTAAGGACCAACCTAACTAAGTATGATCTTGGTAATGTATATTAACTGATAACCAGACAGGTTAAAGTGGTCAAATTAAATGCTAATAGGAACATGGAGAAACGGGCCTAATATTATATTGCTAGTTCAGCTGCGAATTTAAAAAAAAAAAGATGGAAATATACAATAATAGCTGTAAAGTTCATTGATCTAGGTATCCCAATACTAGGATTAGGTCTGAAAGGCATTATTGAAAGGGCAAAAAAGCTGTGTATGTATGAAAATAGCCATGGAAGTTTTGCTTGTTATGACAAAATAGCTGGAAATAACACAAATTCAATGAATGGGAGAAATGACTGAATAGATTGTGATACTTGAATTTAATGGACTCTATTATGTTATTAGAAATTACAAATCTTGGAAATATAAAGAAAATAAGGGACTTCCGGTTAAGATGGCGGCTTAGAGAAAGCTGAAGTTCAGATCTCCGGAAAACCCTTCCCGACCGATCTCAAACTAGAAGCTCCTAAGGCACCGAAATTCAAAACGATCAACAGCACAGACCCTGGGAACCCTCCTCCTGGACCTGGACCCAGTTCAAAAGGTACGGCTCCCCTTAAAAGCCAGAACCCGAGATCCCTCGGACCTCAGAGGTAGGAGCGCAGAGTCCAAGGCTCCCGGAAGCGGCAGCCGCGCCGGGCTCAGAGAGCAGGGTCTGAGGAACAACAACCCTCAGGGTCTTCTACCCAAGTCCCAGTCCGGGTGAAAGTTACTGCCTGGGGCTTCCGCTGCAGAGAGCCGGTCGGTCCGGGTGAAAGTTACTGCCTGGGGCCTCCACTGCAGAGAGCTGGTCAAAACAACAGCAACCCTCAGGGCGGGCAAGACAGCCTCACGGGCTGGATCCTGCTATCCAAGTCTCAGTGAAAGTCTGTGCTCTCGGAGCTTGGGGAAGCGGCAGCCCATCCCCCCGCAGGCCAAGGAAACAGCCTCACGGCCAGGGATTCTGAAGGCAACTTCCGGAAATCGAGCCAGGGGGAGAGTGTGGCCTCGTGGTCCGACCCTTCCATTCCAGTTCCAGTGAGGCATATTCAGTTTAACCCAGGGAATGCTCATAGAACCAACATCTGCCCAGGACTAAAGCCTCTGATCACCAGACAAAGACAAGAAAAGCCAATCCTCCACGTTCAGAGATGACAAACTCCACAGAAGCACAGAAGCCCCAAAATACCAAGAAAAATAAGAAGAAAGGGGCGACTCTGGACACATTCTATGGAGCCAAAATACAAAATACAGAGCAGATAGAAGAAGATATACAAGAAAATTCTCCAAAATCTTCCAAAGGAAATAGAAACTCTCCACAAACCCATGAAGAATTTGAATCAGAAAGGACCAAAAAGATGGAAGCCCTCTGGGAGGAAAAGTGGGAAATGATGCAAAAGAAATTCAAGAATCAGCTACCCAGCAAAACTGACTATATACTTCCAAGGGAAAGTATGGGCATTCAACAAAATAGAAGACTTCCAACTTTTTGCAAAGAAAAGACCAGAGCTCTGTGGAAAGTTTGATACCGAAAATCAAAGAGCAAGGAATACCTGAAAAGGTAAATATTAAGGAAAGGGGAAAAATGTTATCTTCTTTTACTCAAACTCTCTTCTATAAGGACTACATTTATATCAACCTATGTATACTAATACGTGGGGAAAATGTAATGTATAAATAGGGGGTAAAGAAAGACCAAATAGAATAATGGTTCTCACACAAAGATTCACAGGGGAAGGGGAGGGGAAGAAAACTCCTATAAGAAGGAGAGGAAGAGAGGGGGGGGGGGTTACTTAAACCTCAATCTCAGGGAAATCAACTCTGAGAGGGAAAAACATCCAGATCCATTGGGATCTTGAATTCTATCTTACCCAACAAGGGTAAGGAGAAGGGAAAACCAAGGGGGGGAGGGGGAGAGGGAGAACAAAAAGGGAGGGAAAGAGAGGGGGGAGGGGGAGGGAACAAAAAGGGAGGGACTAAAAAGGGAAACATCAAGGGAGGGGACAAGGGGGACTGATTCAAAGTAAATCACTGGACTAAAAGGTAGAGCCGAAGAAGAAAAGGTTAGAATTAGGGAAGGCAATCAAAATGCCAGGGAGTCCACAAATGACAATCATAACTTTGAACGTGAATAGGATGAACTCACCCATAAAACGTAGACGAATAGCAGAATGGATTAGAATCCAAAACCCTACCATATGTTGTCTTCAAGAAACACACATGAGGCGGGTTGACACCCACAAGGTCAGAATTAAAGGATGGAGTAAGACCTTCTGGGCCTCAACTGATAGAAAGAAGGCAGGAGTGGTAATCATGATATCTGATAAAGCCAATGCAAAAATAGACCTGATCAAAAGGGATAGGGAAGGTAATTATATTTTGTTAAAAGGGACTCTAGACAATGAGGAAATATCATTAATCAACATGTATGCACCAAATAATATAGCACCCAAATTTCTAATGGAGAAACTAGGAGAATTGAAGGAAGAAATAGACAATAAAACCATACTAGTGGGAGACTTAAACCAACCATTATCAAATTTAGATAAATCGAATCAAAAAATAAATAAGAAAGAGGTAAAAGAAGTGAATGAAATCTTAGAAAAATTAGAATTAATAGACATATGGAGAAAAATAAATAGGGATAAAAAGGAATACACCTTCTTCTCAGCACCACATGGCACATTCACAAAAATTGACCATACATTAGGTCACAGAAACATAGCACACAAATGCAAAAAAGCAGAAATAATGAATGCAGCCTTCTCAGATCACAAGGCAATAAAAATAATGATTAGTAATGGTACATGGAAAACCAAATCTAAAACCAATTGGAAATTAAACAATATGATACTCCAAAACCGTTTAGCTAAAGAAGAAATCATAGAAACAATTAATAATTTCATCAAGGAAAATGACAATGGCGAAACATCCTTTCAAACCTTTTGGGATGCAGCCAAAGCGGTAATCAGAGGCAAATTCATATCCCTGAAAGCTCATATTAACAAACAAGGGAGAGCAGAGATCAATCAATTGGAAATGCAATTGAAAAAACTCGAAAGCGATCAAATTAAAAACCCCCAGCAGAAAACCAAATTAGAAATCCTAAAAATTAAGGGAGAAATTAATAAAATCGAAAGTGATAGAACTATTGATTTAATAAATAAGACAAGAAGCTGGTACTTTGAAAAAACAAACAAAATAGACAAAGTACTGGTCAATCTAATTAAAAAAAGGAAGGAAGAAAAGCAAATCAACAACATCAAAGATGAAAAGGGGGACAGCACCTCCAATGAGGAGGAAATTAAGGCAATCATTAGAAATTACTTTGCCCAATTATATGGCAATAAATACACCAATTTAGGAGAAATGGACGAATATATACAAAAATACAAACTGCCTAGACTAACAGAAGAGGAAATAGAATTCTTAAATAATCCCATATCAGAAATTGAAATCCATCAAGCCATCAAAGAACTTCCTAAGAAAAAATCCCCAGGGCCTGATGGATTCACCTGTGAATTCTATCAAACATTCAGAGAACAGTTAACCCCAATACTATACAAACTATTTGACATAATAAGCAAAGAGGGAGTTCTACCAAACTCCTTTTACGACACAAACATGGTACTGATTCCAAAACCAGGCAGGTCAAAAACAGAGAAAGAAAACTATAGACCAATCTCCCTAATGAATATAGATGCAAAAATTTTAAATAGGATACTAGCAAAAAGACTCCAGCAAGTGATCAGAAGGATCATTCACCATGATCAAGTAGGATTCATACCAGGGATGCAGGGCTGGTTCAACATTAGGAAAACCATCCACATAATTGACCACATCAACAAGCAAACTAGCAAGAACCACATGATTATCTCAATAGATGCAGAAAAAGCCTTTGATAAAATACAACACCCATTCCTATTAAAAACACTAGAAAGCATAGGAATAGAAGGGTCATTCCTAAAAATAATAAACAGTATATATCTAAAACCAACAGCTAATATCATCTGCAATGGGGATAAACTAGATGCATTCCCAATAAGATCAGGAGTGAAACAAGGATGCCCATTATCACCTCTACTATTTGACATTGTACTAGAAACACTAGCAGTAGCAAATAGAGAAGATAAAGAAATTGAAGGTATCAGAATAGGCAAGGAGGAGACCAAGTTATCACTCTTTGCGGATGACATGATGGTCTACTTAAAGAATCCTAGAGATTCAACCAAAAAGCTAATTGAAATAATCAACAACTTTAGCAAAGTTGCAGGATACAAAATAAACCCACATAAATCATCAGCTTTTCTATATATCTCCAACACAGCTCAGCAGCAAGAACTAGAAAGAGGAATCCCATTCAAAATCACCTTAGACAAAATAAAATACCTAGGAATCTATCTCCCAAGACAAACACAGGAACTATATGAACACAACTACAAAACACTCGCCACACAACTAAAACTAGACTTGAACAATTGGAAAAACATTAACTGCTCATGGATAGGACGAGCCAATATAATAAAAATGACCATCCTACCCAAACTTATTTATCTATTTAGTGCCATACCCATTGAACTACCAAAATACTTCTTCACTGATTTAGAAAAAACCATAACAAAGTTCATTTGGAAGAACAAAAGATCAAGGATATCCAGGGAAATAATGAAAAAAAACACATATGATGGGGGCCTTGCAGTCCCAGACCTCAAACTATATTACAAAGCAGCAGTCATCAAAACAATTTGGTACTGGCTAAGAAACAGAAAGGAAGATCAGTGGAATAGACTGGGGGAAAACGACCTCAGCAAGACAGTATACGATAAACCCAAAGATCCCAGCTTTTGGGACAAAAATCCACTATTCGATAAAAACTGCTGGGAAAATTGGAAGACAGTGTGGGAGAGACTAGGAATAGATCAACACCTCACACCCTACACCAAGATAAATTCAAAATGGGTGAGTGACTTAAACATAAAGAAGGAAACCATAAGTAAATTGGGTAAACACAGAATAGTATACATGTCAGACCTTTGGGAGGGGAAAGGCTTTAAAACCAAGCAAGATATAGAAAGAATCACAAAATGTAAAATAAATAATTTTGACTACATCAAACTAAAAAGCTTTTGTACAAACAAAACCAATATAACTAAAATCAGAAGGGAAACAACAAATTGGGAAAAAATCTTCATAGAAACCTCTGACAAAGGTTTAATTACTCATATTTATAATGAGCTAAATCAATTGTACAAAAAATCAAGCCATTCTCCAATTGATAAATGGGCAAGGGAAATGGATAGGCAGTTCTCAGATAAAGAAATCAAAACTATTAACAAGCACATGAAGAAGTGTTCCACATCTCTTATAATCAGAGAGATGCAAATCAAAACAACTCTGAGGTATCACCTCACACCTAGCAGATTGGCTAACATAACAGCAGAGGAAAGTAATGAATGCTGGAGGGGATGTGGCAAAGTAGGGACATTAATTCATTGCTGGTGGAGTTGTGAACTGATCCAACCATTCTGGAGGGCAATTTGGAACTATGCCCAAAGGGCGACAAAAGAATATCTACCCTTTGACCCAGCCATAGCACTGCTGGGTCTGTATCCCAAAGAGATAATGGACACAAAGACTTGTACAAAAATATTCATAGCTGCGCTCTTTGTGGTGGCCCAAAACTGGAAAACGAGGGGATGCCCATCAATTGGGGAATGGCTGAACAAACTGTGGTATATGTTGGTGATGGAATACTATTGTGCTCAAAGGAATAATAAAGTGGAGAAGTTCCATGGAGACTGGAACAACCTCCAGGAAGTGATGCAGAGCGAGAGGAGCAGAACCAGGAGAACATTATACACAGAGACTAATACACTGTGGTATAATCGAACGTAATGGACTTCTCCATTAGGGGCGGTGTAATGTCCCTGAACAACTTTCAGGGATCCAGGAGAAAAAAAAAACACCATTCATAAGCAAAGGATAAACTATGGGAGTGGAAACACCGAGAAAAAGCAACTGCCTGAATACAGAGGTTGAGGGGACATGACAGAGGATAGACTTTAAATGAACACTCTAATGCAAATACTATCAACAAAGCAATGGGTTCAAATCAAGAAAACATCTAATGCCCAGTGGACTTACGCGTCGGCTATGGGGGGTGGGGGGGAGGAAAAGAAAATGATCTATGTCTTTAACGAATAATGCTTGGAAATGATCAAATAAAATATATTAAAAAAAAAAAACAATTTGGTACTGGCTAAGAAACAGAAAGGAAGATCAGTGGAATAGACTGGGGGAAAACGACCTCAGCAAGACAGTATACGATAAACCCAAAGATCCCAGCTTTTGGGACAAAAATCCACTATTCGATAAAAACTGCTGGGAAAATTGGAAGACAGTGTGGGAGAGACTAGGAATAGATCAACACCTCACACCCTACACCAAGATAAATTCAAAATGGGTGAGTGACTTAAACATAAAGAAGGAAACCATAAGTAAATTGGGTAAACACAGAATAGTATACATGTCAGACCTTTGGGAGGGGAAAGGCTTTAAAACCAAGCAAGATATAGAAAGAATCACAAAATGTAAAATAAATAATTTTGACTACATCAAACTAAAAAGCTTTTGTACAAACAAAACCAATATAACTAAAATCAGAAGGGAAACAACAAATTGGGAAAAAATCTTCATAGAAACCTCTGACAAAGGTTTAATTACTCATATTTATAATGAGCTAAATCAATTGTACAAAAAATCAAGCCATTCTCCAATTGATAAATGGGCAAGGGAAATGGATAGGCAGTTCTCAGATAAAGAAATCAAAACTATTAACAAGCACATGAAGAAGTGTTCTACATCTCTTATAATCAGAGAGATGCAAATCAAAACAACTCTGAGGTATCACCTCACACCTAGCAGATTGTTCAACATGACAGCAAAGGAAAGTAATGAATGCTGGAGGGGATGTGGCAAAGTAGGGACATTAATTCATTGCTGGTGGAGTTGTGAACTGATCCAACCATTCTGGAGGGCAATTTGGAACTATGCCCAAAGGGCGACAAAAGAATATCTACCCTTTGACCCAGCCATAGCACTGCTGGGTCTGTATCCCAAAGAGATAATGGACACAAAGACTTGTACAAAAATATTCATAGCTGCGCTCTTTGTGGTGGCCCAAAACTGGAAAACGAGGGGATGCCCATCAATTGGGGAATGGCTGAACAAACTGTGGTATATGTTGGTGATGGAATACTATTGTGCTCAAAGGAATAATAAAGTGGAGAAGTTCCATGGAGACTGGAACAACCTCCAGGAAGTGATGCAGAGCGAGAGGAGCAGAACCAGGAGAACATTATACACAGAGACTAATACACTGTGGTATAATCGAACGTAATGGACTTCTCCATTAGGGGCGGTGTAATGTCCCTGAACAACTTTCAGGGATCCAGGAGAAAAAAAAAACACCATTCATAAGCAAAGGATAAACTATGGGAGTGGAAACACCGAGAAAAAGCAACTGCCTGAATACAGAGGTTGAGGGGACATGACAGAGGATAGACTTTAAATGAACACTCTAATGCAAATACTATCAACAAAGCAATGGGTTCAAATCAAGAAAACATCTAATGCCCAGTGGACTTACGCGTCGGCTATGGGGGGTGGGGGGGAGGAAAAGAAAATGATCTATGTCTTTAACGAATAATGCTTGGAAATGATCAAATAAAATATATTAAAAAAAAAAAAACAATTTGGTACTGGCTAAGAAACAGAAAGGAAGATCAGTGGAATAGACTGGGGGAAAACGACCTCAGCAAGACAGTATACGATAAACCCAAAGATCCCAGCTTTTGGGACAAAAATCCACTATTCGATAAAAACTGCTGGGAAAATTGGAAGACAGTGTGGGAGAGACTAGGAATAGATCAACACCTCACACCCTACACCAAGATAAATTCAAAATGGGTGAGTGACTTAAACATAAAGAAGGAAACCATAAGTAAATTGGGTAAACACAGAATAGTATACATGTCAGACCTTTGGGAGGGGAAAGGCTTTAAAACCAAGCAAGATATAGAAAGAATCACAAAATGTAAAATAAATAATTTTGACTACATCAAACTAAAAAGCTTTTGTACAAACAAAACCAATATAACTAAAATCAGAAGGGAAACAACAAATTGGGAAAAAATCTTCATAGAAACCTCTGACAAAGGTTTAATTACTCATATTTATAATGAGCTAAATCAATTGTACAAAAAATCAAGCCATTCTCCAATTGATAAATGGGCAAGGGAAATGGATAGGCAGTTCTCAGATAAAGAAATCAAAACTATTAACAAGCACATGAAGAAGTGTTCTACATCTCTTATAATCAGAGAGATGCAAATCAAAACAACTCTGAGGTATCACCTCACACCTAGCAGATTGTTCAACATGACAGCAAAGGAAAGTAATGAATGCTGGAGGGGATGTGGCAAAGTAGGGACATTAATTCATTGCTGGTGGAGTTGTGAACTGATCCAACCATTCTGGAGGGCAATTTGGAACTATGCCCAAAGGGCGACAAAAGAATATCTACCCTTTGACCCAGCCATAGCACTGCTGGGTCTGTACCCCAAAGAGATAATGGACACAAAGACTTGTACAAAAATATTCATAGCTGCGCTCTTTGTGGTGGCCCAAAACTGGAAAACGAGGGGATGCCCATCAATTGGGGAATGGCTGAACAAACTGTGGTATATGTTGGTGATGGAATACTATTGTGCTCAAAGGAATAATAAAGTGGAGAAGTTCCATGGAGACTGGAACAACCTCCAGGAAGTGATGCAGAGCGAGAGGAGCAGAACCAGGAGAACATTGTACACAGAGACTAATACACTGTGGTATAATCGAACGTAATGGACTTCTCCATTAGGGGCGGTGTAATGTCCCTGAACAACTTTCAGGGATCCAGGAGAAAAAAAAACACCATTCATAAGCAAAGGATAAACTATGGGAGTGGAAACACCGAGAAAAAGCAACTGCCTGAATACAGAGGTTGAGGGGACATGACAGAGGATAGACTTTAAATGAACACTCTAATGCAAATACTATCAACAAAGCAATGGGTTCAAATCAAGAAAACATCTAATGCCCAGTGGACTTACGCGTCGGCTATGGGGGGTGGGGGGGAGGAAAAGAAAATGATCTATGTCTTTAACGAATAATGCTTGGAAATGATCAAATAAAATATATTTAAAAAAAAAAGAAAGAAAATAAGGTAAATGTATGAAGACATAAAAAGAGAAAAAAGAGAATAAGAATAATATATACCATAATTACATTTTTAAAATAATAGTCACAAAATCAAAAGAAAAAAGTGTACAAGTAAAACAAAACCAAAAGGAACTTAAAGTAGAGGATGTTTTTATTAGCACACATAGATAATTTTCATATTTTTAAACAAATTGCAACCAATGAGGAGTTTGTGGTTTTCCACATAATTTTTTATACACATGTTCAGTTAAATATTTCTTGGTGTTGGTGGTGGTAGTGGTGGTAGTGATTCAGGATATAATAAAAATAAATAAATAATTTAACTATAAGACCTGTTTATCAAAATGTGATATTGACCTGTAAAACAATATTATAATTTGAGGGAGGAACCCTCTCTTTTTATATTTATATAAATATGTGCATATTTATATAAATATATATATATATAATTATAATCTGTTTGGGTTTAAAAGAATTCATGTCCTTTGATCTAGAAATATCACTATCAGGTTTGTATCCCAAAGAGATTTTTTAAAATGGGGAAGATTCTGTTTGTACAAAAATATTTATAGCTGCACTTTTTGTGGTGGCAAAAAAATTGGAAAATGAAGGGGTGTCCCCCAATTGGGGAATGGCTGAACAAATTGTAGCATACGCTGGTGATGGAATACTACTGTGCTATAAGGAATGATGAACTGTTTGATTTCTATAAGAATTGGAAAGACCTACATGAACTGATATGGAGTGAAATAAGCAGAACCAAGAGAACATTATACTAAGCAACTGAAACATTGTGGGATGATCAAATGTAATTGACTTTGCTACTAAAAGCAATAGAATGATCCAGGACAACGCTGAAGGATTTATGAGAAAGAAAACAATCCACATCTAGAGAAAGAACTGTGAAAGTAGAAATCCAGAAGAAAACACATGATTTATTGCTTGTTTATATGGGTATATGATTTGGGGTTTTGGTATTAAAAAGATTACTCTATTACAAAAATGAATAATATAGAGCAGTATTTGAGTGATAATATATGTATAAGTCAGTTGCGATAAGAACCTATTTAGATTTTATTAAAAATAAGTTTTAAGATCAGAGAAAGGGTTTGCCCACTTTACTCTGTCCACTTTTAGAAAGGAGACAGAAAAGGGTTGCTGTGAGCTCTTTAAGAACTAGCAAAAATAGAATTAGAGAGAGTTACAAAATGCAAAATAAATAATCTGGATTACATCAAATTAAAAACTTTTTGTACAAACAAAACCAATGTAACCAAAATCAGAAGGGTAGCAACAAATTGGGAAACAATCTTCATAAAAACCTCTGACAAATGTTTAATTACTCAAATTTATAAAGAACTAAATCAATTGTACAAAAAATCAAGCCATTCTCCAATTGACAAATGGGCAAGGGACATGAACAGGCAGTTCTCAACCAAAGAAATCAAAATTATTAATAAGCACATGAAAAAGTGCTCTACATCTCTTATAATCAGAGAGATGCAAATCAAAACAACTCTGAGGTATCACCTCACACCTAGCAGATTGGCTAACATGACAGCTATGGAAAGTAATGAATGCTGGAGGGGATTTGGCAAAGTGGGGACATTAATTCATTGCTGGTAGAGTTGTGAATTGATCCAACCATTCTGGAGGGCAATTTGGAACTATGCCCAAAGGGTGATAAAAGACTGTCTGCCCTTTGATCCAGCTATAGCACTGCTGGGTTTGTACCCCAAAGAGATAATAAGGAAAAAGACTTGTACAAGAATATTCATAGCTGCACTCTTTGTGGTGGCCAAAAATTGGAAAACGAGGGGATGCCCGTCAATTGGGGAATGGCTGAGCAAATTGTGGTATATGTTGGTGATGGAATACTATTGTGCTAAAAGGAATAATAAAGTAGAGGAATTCCATGGAGACTGGAACAACCTCCAGGAAGTGATGCAGAGCGAAAGGAGCAGAACCAAAAAAACATTGTACACAGAGACTGATACATTGTGGTACAATCGAAGGTGATGGACTTCTCCATTAGTATCAATGCAACGTTCCTGAACAATCTGCAGGGATCTAAAAAATACTACCCACAAGCAGAGGATAAACTGTGGGAGTAAAAACACCGATGAAAAGCAACTGCTTGACTACAGGGTTGGAGGGGATAAGACTGAGGAGAGACTCTAAATGAACACTATAATGCAAATTCCAACAACAGGGAAATGGGTTCGAGTCAAGAACACATGTGATAACCAGTGGAATTGTGCGTCGGCTATGGGAGAGGGAAAGGTGGGGGGGGGGGTGAGGAAAAGAAAATGATCTTTGTTTCCAGTGAATAATGTATGGAAACGACCAAATAAAATAATGTTTGAAAATTAAAAAAAAAAACTAGCAAAAATAGGAGTCCGTTAAAGAACTCTGGTCCTGTCTCTTGAACTTCCTTTGGAGAGCAGGTGGCTAGATATTTCCTCTGAGAAAAATAGAACATTTTAGTTACTTTGATACCTTTTTTTTTAATTGTCTAGAGTGATTTTCTTTTATTTTTTATGAATGTAAAATTTTTATTTAATTAATTTATAATATTTTCCATTGTTACATGATTCATGTTCTTTCCCTCCCTTCCACTTCTTCCCTCCCATCCTCTCCCCCCACCCCCTGTAGCCAATGTAAAAAATTCTACTGGGTTTTACATGTAATTTGGATACATTTTTATTTGAGAGTAAGATTCATACTGATCAGAGAAAAAGAGTTTACTAAGAGCTTTATCCCTCTAAGTCACAGGGAGGGCTGAAGAGCAGTTTTTGTGTCAACTGGGACCCATATGGGAGTGGAGCTGAGACAAGAAGAAACTGAGAAGGTCTGCTTCTTTGCCTGATTTCTGAAAAGAGAGAAACTGATTCATCTTCTTTCTCAAGATTTTACAATCACTACAAGTTACTTTAGGTTTATTATATATTTAAAGTTCATCAATTTAGTTTAGTTTAATAAGATAGAAGTTAATATTTTAGTCCGAGAGGACAGACTAGTACAGGTTCACCTCAGTGAACAGAAGACATTCCATGAGGAGCAGTTTATGGGGTTGTATATTTAGACAATTTTAGTATTAGAATTATATAAAAGATTTCCTGTCCCATTCCTAGTTTTCTATCCTACTTCCTCTACTACTTCTACTAAGGAATAATATTGGAGTTGGATGAAACTGCTTCCTGAGGTCCATCAACTACCAGTAATTAGTTTAACAATTGACAGCTAATTAATAATAGTTTGGTTATCTACGAGAAAGAACACCATCCACATTCAGAGGAAGAATTGTGGGAATAGAAATAGAAATAGAAATAGAAACACAGAAGAAAAACAACTTCTTGACCACATGGGTTGATGGGGATATGATTGGGGATATAGACTCTAAATGATCACCCTAATGCAACTATAAATAATATGGAAATAAGGCTTGATCAATGACACATGTAAAACCCAATGGAATTGTGTGTCAGCTATGGGAAGGAGGTGAGGGGAGGGGAGGGAAAGAACATGAATCATGTAACAATGGAAAAATATTCTAAATTAATTAATTAAATAAATTTTTCCAAAACTTACAAAAATAATAGTTTGGTTATCAATACACCAGCTATTATTCACCTATTACTAGATTCAACTTACTTATTACACAGTGGAATTGCTTGTCAACTGGGGGGTAGTGGGGAGAGGGGATGGAAACAATAAGAATCATGGAAAATTTTTAAAAATAATAATCTCTTTGGTATATTCCTATAGCCAAGGACAACCCTAGATACATTTTGAATTTGACCCATTTTTCTTCAATGTTCATCACATCCTCTGTAAGCACTCAGGTTAATGAAGACATGTAACACCAAATAGATTTATTTTAAAAAAGAGAAAAACAAAAAACGTTTTCATCCCAAATCTTTAACAAATAATTATGGAAGTCTTTTTTACTGATCTTTTCTTTTGCCAAAGATCATTGCAAACTTATAATACAAGTTATTGAAGCCACTACATCCCCAAAATAATCATATGTCCTAAGGCCAGAAAAGCAGCTTCTTCTTCTAGCAGCTATCTTATTTTCTCTGTAAGGGCTGCTTAACTTCCCACGGTTGGTACTAGCACCCTCACTCTTGACATGGCAATAGCAGTCAAGCACAATTCCTTTTTCCTTTTCCATATCTCATTCATTCACTCTCTCAAAACTGCTCTCTACACATTCATTCATTCATTCCACAAATTTATTAAATGACTTTTGTATTAGGTTTGGTATTAGGTCCTGATGATAAAAAGAGAAAAATGAAACTGTCTCAGCCTTCAAGGAATTTACATCCATTTGAGGTTGAACAATGTAGTGTGTGATAAAGGATGGAAAGGTTTGCAATTTGCAAAACTGTGCAAGAACTGAAAAGTGCAAACCTAGGTATGATTGACAATGCCATGTGACGGTCACATGGGAGCCTGAGTGGAAGGATTTGGGAAGACTCCATCTTTCCCCAATGGACTTTTTCTTCTGGTCTCCTGAGGAAGACAAGAAGAAGGTCAGAAGAGGATTTTCCCTGTTTTGAACTGAGGAAGGGTTCTTGTATCTAGCTGCTGGCAGCATTCAGTCTCACTGGGACATCAGGACTAGCTTGGACATCTAACAACAGATCCTGGCTCTAACTGGTTTTTTGGATCCCTGCTGAGTAAGATTTCGGAACTTGGTTAAGTTTTAGTTTAGTAACCTAGTTAGCATAGTTAGTTTTTTTTTTTTTTTAAATAAGAATGAGCATAAGGAAATCCTGCCCTTATTCTTTTCCCTTCCAAAACAATAAAGTAGATTTTTATATGTTTTTTTCTCTTGTGTTTCCCTTATACAAAATCCTATCCTAACAAGAGATATAAGTAAAAATAAATATATTCAAAGTAAGTTTTAAAAGTAATTTGTGATGAGCAAAACGAGCTCAGAAAAACCTGGAAAAACTGAACTGAACTGATATAAAGTGAAGTGAGGAGAGCAGTGTATATAGTAACAGATATACTATACAATGATCGACTGTGAAGTACTAAACTCTTATCAGCAAGATAACTTCAATGGATTCATGTTAAAAAATGCTATCCACAGCCACAGAAGGAACTATTGGAAATCTGATTGCAAATCAAAGCATGTCAGTGTTTTACTTTATTTCCTTCATGAGTTTTTTATATTGTATGTGATATATATTCTCTCATAGCATGGGCAATATGGAAATATGTATTACATGAAGGCACTGTTATAATCTAATTCAGACTATTTACTGCCTGGGGGCGCAGAGGGAAGGAGAGAATCTGAAATGCAAAATGTTAGAAAATAATTATTGAAAATTGTTTCTACATTTAGTTGAAAAAAATAAGTTAAGAAAAGAAAAAAATTATTTTGGACAGGAGAACTGGCAACTGAGATGATAAGAATAGGTCACATGGAGGAAGTAGGACTTAATCTGACTGAGGAGGAAGAAGGAAGTGAGGAGAAATAAAAGAAGTAAGGGGGAAAGTGTACTCCCGGCACAGGAACAGCTTGAGCAAACACAAAGCAATGGGTGATGGAATCAAGTGTACAAGAAGAGAGCAAGTGGGTCAATTAACCTGGAACAGAGTGAGTAAAAGAGCTTAATATGCAATAAAGCTGAAAATGCAGTCTGGAGTCAAATTGTGAATGACTTTAAATGCTAAACAGAGAAGCTTGTTTTATCTTCCAGGTAATGAGGAACTTCTTCAATGAGAGGGACATGGTCAGAACACTTTGTTCCATCTCTCGAATATCATCAACTACTTGCTTTTTGTTATCTGTTCCACTATCCTTCATCATGTCTCAAGTCATCTTCTATTTGATGCAGCATCCTATTCCAGAAGCTCTAGATTCCACCGGTGGATATTGTCTCCAGTTTTTGACTGGCAGGAGAGGATCAGGGACTAGACCATTTGTCATGGACACATAATGACTACATATAATCTCATCTCACAGGATTATTGTGAGTAAATCATTTTGTGAACCTGAAATTACTATGTGAATGATTATTGTTATTTCTCCACTAACATCCTTCTACAAGCCTTCCTCACAGTATGGATGCTCTTGAAGGCTAGGCCTGCTGAAAGAAAGCTTGATCTGTCTGTACCAAGTTAGAAAGTCTTTAAGAATGGGCCAAAGGATAGACAGTGCCCTTATTTTACTAGGATTAGCCTTGCTAAGTTAAGAGAGATCACCAGATTGGTCATTGGAAAGGAAATTTTGGCCATAGCAATTCATTGATCCATCACTTAAGACATAGGATTGGTATCTGCATTGGAAGATGAGGTATTTACAATGATAAAATCATGGATCCATAAAATATTGATGATCATTAATGGTGCTTCTTTTATACTTCAATTGATCTGTGATCTATCTTGTTTCAAGAGATCATTTCTCTAACAAACATCAATAGAGAAAGCATAGTATAGTGGATTGATCACTGGATTCAGAGTCAGAAAGAACCATGTTGAAACCCCACCTCAGAACTTAAAACTTAACAGCAACATGGCCCAGGGAATGTCATTTTAACCTCTCTTCAGCAGTTCTCTCACTTATAAAATGAAGAATTAAGATTCAAAGACTTCAAAGGTCCCTTCAAGCTTTAAATCTAAAATCCTTTGAACCTAAGATCTGTCTATAGATTATTTGAAAAGATTGTGTGACATTTTTTTTTCTAGGAATTATTTATAATTAAATACAGTTTTCTTAAAACAGCTGGGTGGTTCAGTGGATAATGTGCCGGGACTAGATGTGCCCAATGAGCAAGTTGCTAGGGAGAAGGTAGAGGAAATAATACCAGTCTTTCAAATGGTCTAAGATTGAATCACTGTCCAGTTTTATTAGGCAAGGACACAAGGAAGAGGAGATTAATGCCTCTGACATGTAACCAAGAACTCCGTGTCTCAGGCATCATATATCTCAAAGTTACCTTTATTAAGGCATTTCTTGATGAGTGAAGAAATTATATAAAATGAAGGTGGTTCAGTTTTGTAATACCTCTATGATGTTGTGGTACAGTGGAAAGAGAGCACTGAATGTGCAGCACATAAGCATTGATGTTCAAAATCTGGCTTTACTACCTACTACCTTCTACCTTGTGCAAGTCACAAACTCCCTGGGTCTCAGAGATTGGACATACTGGTCTCGGAGGAAACTCTCATCTGTAAATCTATGATAATATGATCCTATGATCTCACTGGGTCTGCCAAATAAGGGCGTTGTAACAGATGATCCTCAGGGTCCTTTTCTAGCTCTAGATCTTTAATCCCATGATGAACTTCATGAATTTCCTTTGATTTTACAAAAATCTAGTGAAACTCGGTTCCAAAATATAATAAGCCAGATTCCCTTCCTTAGCCCAAAAAGATGCTAATAATCTTGCCAGTACCACCAACACCACCATATTTCAGAGGGAAAAGGCAAAAAAGGAGCTTCTGATATACCATTCCCCTTTACCTCCCCTCCCCACCAGATATTCTGGCAGTAGATTCCATAAAGCTCTATCTTTGCCATTCTCCCAAAACCTAAGGAAGCGCTGGTCTTGAAGCCTATGAGGAAATATATACCTAAGGAAGCGACAAGGCATTCAGATCCTTTTGGACCTTCCCTGCCCTGACTATAGTTGTAGTTCTTTTCAATTATCCATCTAAAGTGACACCAGCTCTCAAATACTCCTGTCCTGTATTATGGCTCCTGAGAAGCTGAATCCTACTTCTTCCTTGGATCAAAATCCCTTTGGGGTAGGTAGTCAGATGGAGTCAAATTTCTTCAAAGAGATTCAGGAAGTTCATGGGATCTTAGTTTTATTATTGGAAGGGGTCTTAGAAATCATCAATTCCAATTCTCCATTTTATATAAGGAAAAGGAAGCCCAGAAAAGTTAGGTAAATTAAAGCTCTCTGATTAGAAAACCAGTCCTTTTTTTCCCTATACCATATAGCTTCTCATTCTCACAATAAAAACAAATTTAATTTCCTTTCATTTTGAAAAAAAAATGAATACATGCAAAAGAATAAATACATATTGTAAATAAATAAAAACAATTTTAAGATTTGTAACATTATCAAAGATTCCCATTAGATTTTCAAGGAAAACAAAATAAAAAATTTAATTACTGGAGACGTGGACATGTATGCTTATGTAAAGTAGGTGGTGCTTTAAAATGGTGTAGACAGTCTAGAAAGCAATTTGTAGAATACACCCCTCAAAATTCCAAAACCATAGATCCCTTTGACTAACATCATTTGAGTCTTTTGAGAATCTTGAATTTTGTGGCTGCTTCCAGCCATGTGGTAACTCAACAGTAAAAGGACTTGGCATTTTAAAATTAAGTAGTAAAACCTCCACAATCCCTTGGCAGACTCATCCCCAAGCTACCCTGTGATACTGGCGGGGGTGGGAGTGAGAACACTGCATCTGTTAAAAGAAAATAATATTTCAAGCTGGGTCACTTGGTTGCAATGCTCCAAATGGTATCACGTGGCTCCAGTGCGCATCACAAAAGAATAAGTCTTCTCTAACTCTGTATGACCAGGCCCTCACCCACGTGGTAGCTCCTTCAGGGAGCTGTAGCTAAGGGAACTTGAGCCAGGGGCCCTGACTTCCTTTGCTCCAAATGAAGGTTCCAAGACAGACAAGCCCAGCATTGGAGGTGACCTTATAAAGTCACATTGAGAATCAGAGACGAATTGAGGAGGTGAGCCAGCTCCCAGAAAGTATCCAGCACTCTTAGACAGGTCTGCCATTGACAGGAAGACTGGTCCAAGACTATTTGTTTTACAATCAGAATTGTAAAGACAGTGTAATGCAAAATGCTTAATTGGCAATACAGCTAATTGTTTTATATTCTGATCATGTTTCTTGTATTGTAGCAGTTGTTACATCATTACTGAGCCTTGTTAATGCTAGGAATAGATGCTTCAAAGGGTTCTATGTTTAGTGTTCCTTTTCGACCTATCACATTTTTTTGGATCACATTTGACCTATCACATTTGGACATCACATTTATTGGACATTGAGTACCTTTTACTCCTCACTTTTGGGAAGGCCATACATGGGAGCCATAGCTTAAGTCCTTTTTCCTGAGGTGACAGATGGAGAACTAGATGAACTGGTAAGTATAGAAAAGGGAGGCCCCTCTAATCAGAGGCAAGACTCCTCAGAATTGAACCTAGTCTAAATCATATGCCATGGTACAGAACAGGTTGTAGCATAGAACCCCAGCTTCTTTGGACTCAGTAGTGATTTCTAAGATAAAAAATATATATAATTCCATAGGGCTAGTGATAAAACATGCTTTCCATGGCTTGACAGAGAAATGATGTACTAGAAATATAGAATGAGACATATTTATAAAGACATGGTCAGTATATAGATTTATGCTACTTTGTAATGGAGTAATATTTTTATTTTGGTGGGAATGGAATCAATTGAGGGAAAGAGATTTTGACAGGAAAGGAAGAAAGGGAGGGAGGAAAAAAGGAATGGAGGAAGGAAGGAAGGAAGGAAGGAAGGAAGGAAGGAAGGAAGGAAGGAAGTAAGGAAGGAAGGAAGGAAGGAAGGAAGGAAGGAAGGAAGGAAGGAAGGAAGGAAGGAAGGAAGGAAGGAAGGAAGGAAGGAAGGAAGGAAGGAAGGAAGGAAGGAAAAAAATAAGAGAAGAATTTATAGATCCCAAAGGGGAATCCCACGAAACACAAGAATGAGGAATTATGTCTAGACAAATGATACCCTGGGAAGGGAGAAATTAGTATGAGTTAGGTCCAGGGTAACAACCAAACGTCTGGGGTCTTTTATTGGAAAGGTGAGGTACATATGTTCATGCTTTGTAGACGCTAATTGTTGGCAACATGGTTAGATGGCTCAACAAATTGAAACTGACATCAACCTGCTCCATCCATTTGCCATCTCTCATCATCAGTGTAAGGAGTGCTTCAGCAGAGTGAAGCTGCTGTCCCTTGGGAAGCAAGCATCTAGTTTCCTATTAATGATCAATTTTGTAAATGAATAAATTGAGTTAGCACATTAAATTTCACCCAACTAGATCAGCAAAAACACCAGCTTAGAAAGAAAAATACAATTTACAGAGGTCTAGAGGAAAGAAAAACTTTCCAATCAATTCACTGACGAACTTCTACTGAGCCTCTGCACTATACTAACACTGAAGTTGCAGAGGTGAAGGGGAAATGAATTTTCCTCAAGTAGTTTATACTCAAATACCACAGTTATACATAAAACAATATATATATATATGCACACATATATAAAACTACAGTAAAGTGTAATGTGTGATGAGTTGCAAATGAATGACTTCAAGAACAAATTTTTTTTGGTTTTCTAAAAAGGATTATTTTGGACTGAGGTTGTCAGGGAAAAGGAAAGATTTCAAAGAAGAGGTGGAATTTTTAGAGGAAAACCAGTTTCAAAAAAGAGATTCTCATCTATATAACCAAAAAAGATGAGAGTACCCAGAACCATATCCCACATGTGATTTATATTTAGTATCAAGAGTTAGCACAGAAAGAGTTTGGTGTCTTAGTGAATAGAGAGCTAGACTTGGCCATGGATGTATTTAGGTCCAAATGTGACCTCAGGCACTTCCTAGTTGTATGACTCTGGGCAAGTCATTTCACCCTGTTTGTTACTAAGATGGAAAGTAAGATTTTGGGGGGGGGTTCTTAGAGTCAGGATAGTGCCATGGAAAAAGCACTAGTTTTGGAATTAGAGGACCTTAATTCTAATCTCAGTTCTGCTTGTTCCATATTATCTGTGTGACCTTAGGGAATATCATTTATCCTCTCTGTTGTATTATTTCAGTTGGGGTTTCCTTGGCAAAAATATTGCAATGGGTTATCATTTCCTTCTCCAGCTCATTTTATAGACAAGGGAACTGAGGCAAACAGAAATAAATTACTTGCCTAGGGACACAATTATTGGACTAGATAGCCTTGGAGGACTCTCAGAGATTTTAAATATGTTTCTATGATCTTGTGATTTTGTGTTATCTTTTTGACCCTTTGAAGAAGCTGAAATGAACTTGAAATCATCATCTTAAATTTCCCTCTTTTGCCCAATTCCATTTTTCAGAGTTAAGATATTCAACAATTATTTCTCCATTGAAAATTCAGTAATGGGGAACTTAATGCTTAGAAATCTTTTTTTTTTTCAGAAATAATAAACACAGCTTTATTTCCCATGGGGTTTACTTTTTATTCTCCTCTTCCCCTAACCACATTTTGGCCCTTAGTCTTGGCTAGGAAGAAGTTGGCCTCCTGGCAGAGAACATCCCAGGGCTTACTGCCCAGGAGTTGTTGCCTGAGACAAGCTCCAAGGGCATGGGGAATGAGTTCTGAGGACAGAACCCCAATTGTTTCTTTTCCGAGGGTCAGAGTGTCTTTTGGAAGATTTGGACCAGAAATAGTAGAACTCTGGAGTGGGGCTCCCCACACTTTTTAGAGCATTACTGGTGGGTGAGGTGGCAATCTTACTCTTTTCCACTGAGTAGTCATTTTCAGGGTAACTGTGACTTGTACCTGAGTCTGTTTGGGGACACAGCAGTTTTCTGTAGGAACAAGCCATATAGGTCTACAGCCTTCCACAAGGCAGTGGCTCAGGTCCTCAGGAAGAGTCATGAGCAAATCTGGTACAACAGTCTCTGCAGGTGAAAACTTAAGTCTCTTGTCATCTGGGAATACATTGAACAGATACTTAAATACCTTCTCAGAGTCAATAATGAAGTTTCTATTTGTGGGTTTGGAGAGGTGGTTCTTGATCTGGGTCTCAGGTCGCAGAGACTCCAGATTTGGTCTCTTGGATGGGGTCTGAGGCCTGGTAGGAGAGCTTTCTAAGAGTTTAAATAAAGAAGATGCCTCTCACTGACTTAGGCTGGGTTCATGGAATGGAGTGGAGAAGCTTGAGAGGTTCCATTGCAGCAATGGTGAGAATCTGGGAAAAAGGCAGTGTGGTCAGTTGCTTCTTCCAACTGGTAGGATGCAACTGGATAGCTCAGTGGATAGAATGATGGTCATGGAGTTCAAATTCAGTCTCAGACACTAGCTGCTTGGCCCTGGGAAAGTCATTCTGTTTTCCTTAATCTACTGGAGAAGTATGGCTTATCATTCTAGTATATGCAAAGGAAACTCCATGGACAGTATGGTCCATGAGGTTACAAAAAGTCAGACATGACTGAACAACACTTTCTTCCAACTGGTTGGTCACCTTTTCAGGTAGATCTATCCAAATTCCAGTGGTAGCTGGAACTTGAGCCTTACAATGTCTTTGTTTCTTCTGGCATCAACAATGTTCCTACTGAATTACTTTCCAGGCCATAAGACACTCCAAGTAGAGAAAATCTGGATCTCAGTCTCATTCCAGTAGGCAAGCCTCTGTCCCAGCTCCACAACTTCTGGTTCACTCTCCATCTCATGTCTGCAGTAAACGGATCCAGAGCATGTTTGTACAGACTCTAGCCAGGAGCACCCATGAGTACCTCACCTAAGACATTGGGCCACCACATAGTGGGTTTCATGATGACTGGACCCATTACTTTGAAAATCTTTAGAAATTCTTCTTAATGTGGGGCCAAAATTTGCCTTCACAATTTTCACCAATTTTTACATCTTCTGGCCCCAAGCAAAATAAGTTTGATCCCCCTTCAAGATGGTAGCCTTCAGATACTGTACCTTTTAAGCCTTCTCTTCCTCAATCTAAAGATCCTAATTCCTACCATTTTGCTAGGTCTTGGAGCTTTATTTGGTCTTATATAACTTTACCTAGCAACCTGACTCATTCAGTAGATGGTCTAGAAAAGCTGTTATAGCTAAACAATCAATGTAGCATAATGGATAAGGAGTCCGCCTCAAACTCTGTAAGACATGAGTTCAAGCTCTATCTGTAACACATTCAATCTGGAACCCTGGGCAAGTCACTTAATCCTGAAGACTATGCCAGCAGATAGTCAATTCTACCAAGTTCAAACAAGCTAGAAAAAGTTTTAAGAATGGATCTAGCGGACTTCCGGGTAAACATGTCTACAATCTAGACACAAATAGCTTCCTCTCCTCCAGCACCGAATGAAATAGACTACCTCAAAAGAGCATAAAAATCATCCTTGGAAGAATGGAGGAACTCTCCAGTATGCCACAGAAACAAAGGTATGTGGGGTTTGAACATTTCCACACTATAAGAAGGAGGAAAAGCTTGCACAAAAATGTGAACTGAGCTGCCCTTCCCCCACCTCCCCCATGGAACCAGAGTAGGGGCCAGTGCACTGACCAGAGATAGTGAGTGAGTGAGGAACGTCTCTGTCTGGGGGTGGGGGGAGGAGACACACCAGGGTCCCTGGGATCTAAGGAGGACTGCTAGGGAACTACCCCCTCAGGGCAGTTTCACTGGAGACCCCTGTGCACTAGAGAACGTGCAGACCACAGGGGCCCTTGCAAACTGCGAACAGTGTGGAGTCTCTAGAAACTGTAGAAACTGCCTGAGGCCAAAGCTCTGCTCCTCACTGTAGTGAGAGGGGGGACGCGCCAGGGTCCTTGGAAACTGACAGGGGCTACCAGGGAACTACCCCTCTGAGCGGTTTTACAGGAGATTCCTGCTCACCAGAGAGAAGAGACCACAGAGCACGGGGGCTGGCACTCTAACAAACCATGGAGTCTGGGAAGAACTAGTCTGAGGCAACTTAAATCCACAGAAAACATGCCCATGTCTCCCAGACCTCTGATCAAAAAGGAAAGGGAAAACCACCAAAGGGATGGCTCACACTGCCCAAGATCAACCCTCCAAGAAGAAAGGAAAAAAAAGTGACTATTGAAAACTTTTATGGAGGGAAAACCCAGGCGACAGAGGAGAAAGAGGATGAAATTCAAACAAAATCAAAACATGCCCAAAAAAACGGATATTATCCACAAGCTCTGGAAGAACTCAAAATGGAGCTTATCCAAAAGATGGAAACCTTCTAGCAAGAAAAATGGGGAAAAATTCAGAAAGAGGTCAGCAGCCTGACAGACAAGAACTCAAAATTAGAGAGAGAGCTGGAAGTCTCAAACAGAAGGGCAGACCAAACTGAAAAGCAAAACCAGTCCTTAAAGATCAGAATTAAGCAACTGGAAGTCAATGATCTTGCAAAACAGCAAGAATTAATAAAGCAAAGTCAAAAAATTAATGAATTAGAAGAAAACATAAAATATCTCACTGACAAGGTGACATACCAGGAAAACAGAGGAAGGAGAGACAACTTGAGAATCATTGGTCTTCCCAATAAGCCAGAGATAAACAAAAATCTTGATGACATACTACAAGAAATCATCAAAGAAAATTGCCTGGATGTTCTCAAGCAAGGGGGCAAAATAGAAATAGAAAGGGTTTATAGAACACCCTCTATACTAAATCCCCAAAAGACAACCCCCAGGAATGTAATTGCCAAATTCAAGAGCTTCCAAGCTAAGGAGAAAATCTTACAAGAAGCTAAGAAGAGGAAATTCAGATATAGAGGAGCCCCATAAGGATTACACATGACCTAGCAGCGAACATGCTAAGAGACCACAAAGCCTGAAACATGATATTCAGAAAGGCAAGAGAACTGGGTCTTCAACCAAGAATCAGCTACCCATCAAAACTGACTATATACTTCCAGGGGAAAGTATGGGCATTCAACAAAATAGAAGATTTCCAAGTATTTGCAAAGAAAAGACCAGAAATCAGTGGAAAATTTGACATCCAAACACAAAGAGCAAGAGAAACATGAAAAGGTAAATATGAAAGAAAGGGAAAAGGAGAAAAGTATTTTTTTCCTCTTACTCAAACTCTCTTCTATAAGGGTTACAATTAGATCCAATCATATATACTAACATATGGGGGAAATGTTATCTGTAACTTTCAAAAATTGTATGCATTAATAGAGTAATCAGAAGAATCACTCATAGAGAAAGATTGAGGCATTAATATGATTTGGATGGGGGGAAAGAAAAAAAGGGGAGGGGAATCTATGATGGTAATAAGATATACTTGAAGAAATAGAAAAATATTAAATAGAATAATCTTTGTCACACAAAGATACACACAGGATGGGAAGGGGAAGAATTCTCCTATAAGAAGGAGAGGAGAAGAGTGCTAATTGGTATTACTTAAACCCTACTCTCAGTGAAATCAACTTTGAGAGGGAAGAGCATCTAGATCCATTGGGATCTTGAATTCTATCTTATCCAATAGGGTAAGGGAGTGGGGTAAACTAAAGGGGGCTGAGGGGGATGGAGTACAAAAAGGGAAGGAAGATGATGGGATAGGGGAAGGGAACAAAAAGGGAGGTATCATAAAGGGAAGTATAACAAGGGAGGGGACTAGGGGGACTGATTTAAAGTAAACCACTGGTCTAAAAGGTTATAGCAAAAGAAGAAAGGTCAGAATCAGGAGAGTATATCAAAATGCTGGGGAATTCACAAATGACAATCATAACATTGAACATGAATGGGATGAACTCACTCATAAAATGTAGACGAATAGCAGAGTGGATCAGAATCCAAAACCCTACCATATGTTGTCTTCAACAAACACACATGAGGCAAGTAGATACTCACAAGGTCAGAATAAAAGGTTGGAGTAAGACCTATTGGGCCTCAACTGACAGAAAGAAGACAGGAGTAGCAATCATGATATCTGACAAAGCCAAAGCAAAAATAGACCTGATTAAAAGGGATAGGGAAGGTAAATACACCTTGATAAAAGGGAGTATAAACAATGAGGAAATATCACAAATCAACATGTATGCAACAAATGGTATAGCACCCAAATTTCTAATGGAGAAACTAGGAGAATTGAAGGGGGAAATAGATAATAAAACTATACTAATGGGAGATCTGAAGCAACCACTATCAAATTTAGACAAATCAAATCAAAAAATAAATAAGAAAGAGGTAAAAGAAGTGAATGAAATCTTAGAAAAATTAGAATTAATAGGCATATGGAGAAAAATAAATAGGGACAAAAAGGAATAGACCTTCTTTTCAGCAGCACATGGCACATTCACAAAGATTGACCATACACTAGGTCATAAAAACATGGCATACAAATGCAGAAAAGCAGAAATAATTAACGCAAACTTTTCAGATCATAAGGCAATAAAAATAACAATCAGTAAGGGTACATGGAGAGCAAAATCAAAAATCAATTGGAAATTAAATAATATGATGCTCCAAAATTGGTTAGTTAGAGAACAAACCATAGAAACAATTAATAATTTCATTGAGGAAAATGACAATGGTGAGACATCCTTTCCAACCTTATGGGATGCAGCCAAAGCAGTACTCAGAGGAAAATTCATATCCCTGAGTGCATATATTAACAAATTAGGGAGGGCAGAGATCAATGAATTGGAAATTCATATCAAAAAACTTGAAAGCGAACAAATTAAAAATCCCCTGAAGAAAACCAAGTTAGAAATCCTAAAAATTAAGGGAGAAATTAATA